>NW_015178778.1:0-403 GCF_001447785.1 Gekko japonicus
TGTGTGTGTGTGTGTGTGTGTGAAAGATAGTAACCAATCCAAGGGCAACCATTTTGCTATGTGGTAAACATAGATTTAAACCTTGGTCTCCGTATGTTTAGTTCGACGCTCCGTCCATCACATTACATTGTTTTGTTGTTGTTTCTTTTCCTCTACCACTTGCTTCATATTGTAGTTTAGGCAGAATTCAGTGTCAAAAAAGTTGGTGAGTTGGGAGAAAAATCTGAAGATTTTTGCTATCTTGAAATAAACTGTGTCATCTCAAGTAATTAGAGGAACTTCTCCTCTGGATGGCGGGGGGGGGGGGGACTAGGTATAATCAACCCTGTCAAATATATTTCAAAATCTGTAGGAATCAAAAATTTTCAGGAACTCTGTATCACATTCCTTTGTACAAAAAGAA
>NW_015178779.1:0-459 GCF_001447785.1 Gekko japonicus
GCGACTGAACAACAACAACAACATGTCTTCCCTAATGTGTTATTCCAGTCTTAGCTGTGTTTATTGCTCAGTTACTTAGGCCTCTTGACTCCATTAGCTCTTCCTGGCAACTAACCCTCCCACACCTGTATGTTTTATCTGAGGAAATCTGTTTCAGTGATTCCAAGGAGTTCTCGCTTATACCCAGTATTGACCTTTATTTGCCTTAAAGGTGTCACTGTACTCAAACATCATTCTCACATCTGCATGTTAACATTTGTATTTGTCTTAATCCAGTCTCAGCTATAATCATCCAGTTCTCATGCATGTTGACTCTAACTGGTCCTTCTTGACAACCAACCCCTACCCCACCCCTACATGTAATGTTTGAAGAGATTCTGTTCTCTGTATCCAAAGACGTGTGCATACACACGAAAGCTTATGCCCCGAGTTAAACTTTGTTGATCTTAAAGGTTCCAC
>NW_015178780.1:0-460 GCF_001447785.1 Gekko japonicus
GCCTTCTTCTGCATAACAACCCTGGTCTTCTACTAACCTGCTTAGTAGTGGCCCTGCTTAGCTTCCAAGCCCCAACTAGTTCAATCTAGTCTGAGCTATTCTGGCTGCAGGGCCACTTTATTCCATTTATTTATTTAGATTACGTCTTGGCCACCACCAGTCGGCAGTGCTTCAGTTCAATTACCAGGCTGGTACGGCAGGGGAAAACAGCACAAGACTCTCTCCTCCGCCACATCCTACATCACGATATAAGGTAGCTGACCAAGAGGGAGGCCTGCTTTTACCATGGCACAAGGGGGAAGGACTATTGACACATCCCTTGAGGCTCAAAGCAGCTTACAATTCCAAATTTTAAAACATAGGAAGTGCAATAAAATCCTAACTAAGTCTGCCTTCCACTCAAACGCGTGCAGCTTACCATCCATTAAGAACCTGAGTGAATGAAGCCACCACTCAGTAC
>NW_015178781.1:0-459 GCF_001447785.1 Gekko japonicus
CTGGGAGGAAAAAGTGGAGCTCAAAACCATATTCAAATACCTCGCCGTACTGACTGCAAAGTCACACACATACACACACACCCCGAACGGCCATAAAACGACCATAAATCTATGCAGAAGGTACAGTAAAACCCGATGATCAAAGAAAGTGAAGTGGCATGGAGTGTGGAGGGTACTGTCAAATCCAGTCATCAAAGGAAGTGAAAGCAGCATGCAATGCAGAGGGAATTTCTGTTCCAACGTGGGTTTCATAAAACAACGGAGGGAAAAGCCAGTCCAGAATCAGCCACAGTCTTGTCTTAGCGTTGCAGAACTGATTCTCGAGAGAGGCCAGGCAGAGCCCAATCCCCAAATCTTCTAGAAAGACGTACGAGGCTTTTTCTATTGCAAAAGCCCTTGGTTATTCATTGTAACTGTGCATTGTAACTGTGTTTTGACTATGGGCTCCTTTTTGCCTTG
>NW_015178782.1:0-457 GCF_001447785.1 Gekko japonicus
GGCTCGTTTTGAAGGCCATTTGGTTCTGGGGTGTTATGATGAGATGACATGGTGAAAAACTAGACTTCCCCCCTCCGAACGATGAGTGGGATTTTGTTCGTTCTATTGCATGTTATCCTGTGTTTCCATCAAAAGCTCAAGAAGGTGTCCACGCTGAGGCACGCAACATGCTAATCTGGACACGTTTGATCAGTTTAAAGGCAGATAATGAATCTACGGCTTTTTAGGAGCTTTGCAAAACATTTCGAGATAATAATTGTAGCCTGCTCTTATCTTTACAGTCGGAGCAGGTAAGAAATCTTTTAAAAGAATTAATCAGTGTATAGTTTGACTAGGCTATTATTCTAACGGTGAATGCCTACCTCCAAGTTGGGGGGTTGGAGATCCCCCGGAATGACAACTGATCTCCAAATGACATAAATCGTTTATTTGTTTATTTAAACCATTTATTCCACTT
>NW_015178783.1:0-483 GCF_001447785.1 Gekko japonicus
ACAGCTCAAAAACATGAAAATCACAAAACGACAGAAAGCTGCACACAAGCGCTACACAACGATTAGAACTATTGTTGCATTATATTCTTGCAACGAAGCAAATCAAGCCTGTGAAGAGTGTGAAAGAGGTCCGACAAAGTTCTCCGGAGCTAAAAGCTCGTTTCGAAAAGACCTCATCCGAGCGGGATCGTGTGTAACAGGAATGTGTCTTCTTACTCCTCATTCATTGTTGAATAAATTAGCAATGGTCAAGTTGCTTCACAGGAAATTCTCCTCCTTGATCGTACTGATGATCAAACGATCAGCGCTTGAGCATTTCTATCCAGATTGCCCATGTGAAGTACATTATGCATCAGTACGATCGGTGAGGAGCATTGAAGCAACTTTACCATTGCTAATTTATTCAATGATGAATAAGGAGTAAGAAGACACAGCCTTGATTTGCTTCGTTGTAAGAAAGTGAAGAGGACCTTCAGAGCCTCT
>NW_015178784.1:0-455 GCF_001447785.1 Gekko japonicus
GAATGTAGCTAATCTTTTCTAAAATCTCTGGGTTTCTCTTGAAATCTCTGAGCCGTTTCATCAAGAAGGTGCCTCCAGATTTGCTTTAGGTCAGATTTCGGCAGCAGCGTTTAAGTCCAAGGCTGTTCTTGCATGCATGGAGCGTCAGCAACCAAAGCATGGCTGGTTAGTGTGATCTGTGGGTGTTTGTGTGTGTGTGTGTGTGAGTGAGAGACAGAGAGAGGGAGGGAGTGTATGAAGAGCTGATTTTGAGGGTACAATTACAGCTTGCTAACTCTCCTAGCGATGAGGGTCCCCTTTGCAAAGAGATCTCCAGTCGTGCTCTTATTTTTTCACGTATGGTGTCAGTGGCGAAGATCTCATCTGGCAGGCATGCACCCCTTCATCCTTCTGTTCCCGTTGGGAATTTGGTACCTCCTGGTTTCATGCCGTGCCTTGAGCATGGACGGGGCCAA
>NW_015178785.1:0-462 GCF_001447785.1 Gekko japonicus
GGGCAGGGGGGCCTACCCCGACAACCACGCCGGTGGCCACCCCGGTCGCTGCGGCGGTGCCTACCCTGATTACTATGGCGGTGCCTACCCCGATTACTACGGTGGTGCCGGTGACGACCCCAACCACAACATTGGGAATGGGGGCACCCGTGACGATGGCGAACCCAGGAGGGCCAGTCTCCATGGATGGAGGGGCCACCCCTAGGTCAACGGTTTCGTTCATCCCAGTGCATTTGGGAAGAGGAGTGACCTACCGCCGTAAAGAGAGGGATTGGGGCCGGCATCTGGGCGACTCCACGCAAACTACTTGGTCGATGCCAGGGAGTAGGAGTTGGGACAGTATCTTTGACCCACAGTCTAGCTCAGGGAGCTTCGGAATGACCCTGGGTAGACCCATCCCGTTCCCACCGAGATCGTCGGTCAGTTCAGGTCGGGACGTGGATGGGAGACTGGATGTGTTGG
>NW_015178786.1:0-448 GCF_001447785.1 Gekko japonicus
TGGGTTTCATAAAACAATAGAGGGGAAAGTCAATACAGAATCAGCCAGGGAGAAGCTGGAGGATGTTGTTCTAGATGTGTACAATTTACCATCAACTAAACCTTTAAAAGCAACACACACACACAAATATATATATATATGTTAATTTTTCATTTATACCCCTGTTTACTTCCCAATGAGAACCCAAAATGCTTAGCAACATAATTCTCCCCTCTTCTGTTTTATATCCTTACAACCAGCACCCGATGACGTTGGTTAGGATGAGAGACAGTGACTGCCCCCAGGTCACCAGGAAATCTACCATGGCAGTAGAGTTGCCACATTCCCGCTGGGGGCAGGGGATCCCCTGCTCCAGGGCCCTTCCCTCAGTGCTGATCAGATGGCTGACAGGGGACTTAGTGGCAGGAAAACTAGGCCTGGTCACTGGCAACATGGCAATGTTACTTCT
>NW_015178787.1:0-574 GCF_001447785.1 Gekko japonicus
GTCCTGAATCTACAGCTGGAAGCCGCCAAAGCCATTTTTAATGTGGGTTCTGATTGCCCTCGATTTCGGGTTCAGTCTCCACATATGCTTCCATTTGTTCAAAAATTCATCCTCTTGGGAGTGCCCTCAACACGTCAGTAGACCAGTCAGACAAAGCTGCTATGCCTTTGGGGGGCTTTGCCCCCTTTCTTAAAGGCACAGCCCCACAAGAATTTCTCCTGCAAATGCTTTTTTCAATCAGTTCGAAACATTTCTTGAAGGCCTGCACTCCTTTCAGCAGAGTGGGGTGCTGTAGTTGACTAACTCCCGCACTGAGCTCGGGGGTTGGAGTAGGTGACCTCTAGGTTCCCTACAAACTCTGTCAAGAAACTGGTCTCCTTTAAGAGAGGTTTTCTGCCCTTACGCGAGAGTGTTAGCTTTCTTGTCTGTAAAAGTCATCCCCCCCACCTGCCGGCTTGTTCTCGGAATTGCTGCTGAAGCTGGCAGAAGTGACTGACTTGCAGCAGCTGAGAACTGTCATCTAAAGTGGTTGACAGCTTAAGAACTAAAGAGAAGCCGATGTTGGATCAGGCCA
>NW_015178788.1:0-487 GCF_001447785.1 Gekko japonicus
GGGTTCCCAACCTCCAGGTGAGGCCTGCAGACCTACAAAGTTACAGCCAGGCTCCAGACGACAAAGAATCGGTCATTTGAGAGCCAGTTTGGCGTCGTGGTTAAGTGCGCGAACTCTAATCCGGGAGAACCAGGTTTGGTTCCCCCTCTCCTCCGCATGCAGCCAGCTGGTTGGCCTTGGATCAGTCACAAGTTCTCTCAGAGCTGTTCTCTCAGGAGCAGTCCTCGAGAGAGCACGCTCAGCCCCGCCTACCTCACAGATTTGTCTTGTTGCGGGGAGGGGAAGGGAAAGGAGACTCCGAGTGAAGGGCGGGGTATAAATCCAGTCTCCTCCTCCTCCTCCTCCAGTCCCCCTGGAGGAAATGGTTGGAGTTTGGGACCGTATGGCATTCTACCGCACTGAGGTCCCTGGCTTCCCCAGATCTCCAGGAATCTTCCAGCACAGCGTTGGCAACCCTGCTACACAATGGGTGCGTTCAGACGGGGCG
>NW_015178789.1:0-489 GCF_001447785.1 Gekko japonicus
TCCTTTCCCCACTGTTTGCTTCCCTGCTCTGAATCAGCCGTCTCCTCCGTTCAGAACAGCAGCCTCTGCTTCTCGCTGAAACAGGAGCCTAAACAAATCTTGGGACATGCCTGTGACACGCATTTGTGCATCATGAGTCATTTGCGCCATCTATCGGGAAGGAAATAGGCAGCGGAGATGATCAGGACTTTGCCTATTTTCGTCGAAGCTTGGAAACGAAACAGGGTCAGTGCTTGGATGGGAAACTACCAAGCAGCGTTCCCTCTAAGCTGAGTTAGTGTGAGTTAGCTCACAGTTTTTTAGCCTCCGGCTCACAGATTTTTGTCTCAGCTCAGGAAGGATGGCTCCAGAGCAAACTAAGTTATGCAGCAGCCAAATCGCATGCTCATGCAATGCCAGTAGCTCACAAAAGTAGAATTTTTGCTCACAAGATTCCTTAGAGGGAGCATTGCTACCAAGGAAATCTGAACTGGCAGAGACTGATCAAGA
>NW_015178790.1:0-462 GCF_001447785.1 Gekko japonicus
GCTTAGCTCCTGAAATCTGACAAGATCGGTCTATAACATGCTACCTTCCCGTCTGATTAAGAAATTACTTTCGCATCTCTCCCCATTCATTATCTACTCTGCACTTGTAGAAATAAGGGCATACGCCAGGTGGTATGGAGATATAACCTCACCTTGCTTTAGTGGATGGGGGCCATGGCTCAGTGGTAGAGCATCTGCTTGGCGCGCAGAAGACCCCAGGTTCAATCCCTGGCATCTCTAGATAAAGGATCTGGCAGTAGGTGATGTGAAAGACCTCTGCCTGAGAGCGTGGAGAGCCACGGACAGTCTGAGTGGGACAATACCAACTTTGGTGACCAATGGTCTGATTCAGTACAAGGCAGTTTTGTGTGTGTGTTCATGTGCGACCACTGGGGGTTACCAATTTTGTATAGGTAACCCTCCAACCCAGAGTAGCAGTATCGCAAAATAATGGCCTCATCC
>NW_015178791.1:0-443 GCF_001447785.1 Gekko japonicus
ATAGTGATATTCAGTTACCAGGGCTTTTTTAAAAGTCTTCCTAGGCCAGTGGGAGGGAATGGGCCCTGCAGGGGTAGGGGCATGGAAAATAGCTGCCAAACTTTCCTGCCCACCCAGCAGGCATCCAGGTTTTACTACTATCTCTGTTTTGTACTATCTTTGCAGCAAAGCAGGGTTGAGGAAAGATTAGGGAAAGCCCCTGAGAGGTGCATGAATAAACCATTATAATGTGGGGAAATAGGAAAATTGTTTCCCAATAGCATTAAACCCAAGGCAAATAGCCTGTGTGAAATGACCTGAATGGAATAGGGTTGCCAGCCCAGCACTGGTACCTTAGGGGTGGGGGCATCACTTCTGGTTTAAATCCAGAAGTGACATCATCATGTCAGTGTCATGCAGTAGGATTTATTTTTTGGGGGAATCCTAGACCAGAAGTGACTTCT
>NW_015178792.1:0-440 GCF_001447785.1 Gekko japonicus
AATATCATTATACTGATATATCATCTTTCGAAAAAGAATAAATCTCTAGCTTCTTCCTCATGGAAAGGGATAGAGACTTACATTTTTAAAAACATGAAAACTGGGAACCCTATCTCCTTCCCAGCCAACCATCAACTACCATTATCTGCCCTTCTGACTTCAGCTTTCCATCTTCCCCCAACTACAGCCTCTACTTAGGAAAAGTACAGTCTTTCTCCGCAGTGGGGACCCAAGCAGTAGGGAAGCAACCTCAACAGGGAATAATGACAGAGTCTACCCACAAAGCAGCTGTTTTTTCCAGGAGAGCTGATCTCTGTCATCTGGAAAACAGTTTTCATTCTGAATTATCTTTAGCCATCACCTGAAGACTGGCAATAATGGTTCCCCAGGAGGAAAAGTATAGTATTTCTGCACAGTGGAGACCAAAGCAGTTTACATCA
>NW_015178793.1:0-453 GCF_001447785.1 Gekko japonicus
TCCATTATAGCTGGCAATTCCAAAAATAAATAATTCTGTGGGGGGGATTCTATGTGTTAATTCCAGCTATAGATGCTTAGGCTGACCATCATGGAAGGAGAACTATGTCAAAGGATTCATGTGGGTTTGAAGGAGGAATTTAAAGGAGGTGAGAGAAGGGGCATCATGCAGGTACAATGAGATCAAAAGGAAAAAATAGTTTGAGGGAGGAGAAGTTGGGAGTCACAAGTAGAGGTGTTAATGGGTTACAGTCCTAATAATCAAAAATGAAAAAATATTGTTTTCTGTGTAAGTGCTAGTTAATCCATGTAGGGTTTTGATGAAGTCTGTGAGGTAGGGTTTTGATGAAGTCACTTCTTAGAGACTTGTCTGAAGATTCCTTCATTGGATCCCGTCTTGTTTGGCTGTACAAGGACATTATGCACTTGTACAGGGGTCGTTTCGTAGAAAAAG
>NW_015178794.1:0-453 GCF_001447785.1 Gekko japonicus
GCACCCAACAGTGCAATCCTGCCCCAAAGGTACGGACATCTGACCAAGGGAATCCCGACACTCCAAAGCTTATAAATCTTGCTGCTCTCTAAGGTGCCAGTGGACTGAATCGAACTATTTCGGCTGCATATAAACAGAATTATCCTACCAGGACAAAGTTTGAGGCCAGTGCTGGCACAGGAAAGCCTTATGCCCAGAATGAAACTTGACTGGTCTTCAACTCCGACTCTGTTCTCTGGCTTCAGACCAAGGCGGCTGCCCACCTGAGTCTACCCTGCTGGGAGCTACTCCCATCTCAACCCCGTGGAATCAATGGGGTGATTAGGAATAGGGTTGTCCTGGATGTTTCTGCCAGGAGCGCTTGAAGGAGAACCGGGCAAACAAGGCAACATTGGCCCTCCCGGAGCGGTCAGCACCAATGCTCCCACCTAAGCTGTGGAGTCTTGTGAGCAA
>NW_015178795.1:0-592 GCF_001447785.1 Gekko japonicus
CCATTGTTGTTCAATCTTTTTTTGAATGACCTGGCTCCTTTTCTGATGGAAATGGACGGACATTGTCCAAGACTTGGGTTCAATCACGTGCCTCTGCTTTTATATGTGATTGACGCAGTCCTGCTTTCCCTCACACAGATCGGCATGAAAAGACTCCTTTCGTGCTTCTGTGATTAAATAGACTGGTGTTGAACTTTGAGAAATCAACAATCATGGTATTCGCAGGGACATGAAAACCCTTAAGTTGGAGTATAAAAAATAATCAGATTGAACAGGTTAAAAATTTCTGATATCTTGGAATCTATTTCAATCACAGAGTTAGTTGGGTCCCACATAGGAAGGAAATGATTAAATCCACAGACTGTAACCTGTCAGCGCTTACTCGTTTCTATTCTACTAAAGGCAACCAATACACTCCTGCTGCAATTAAAGTATTTTATCATAAATGTAGTGCAGGAATGTTCTATGGAGCTCCCATTTGGATAACGGCCTTTAATAAGAACATGGAAAGAATTCAGTCTAACTTTCTTTGTAAGATTTTGGGCCTACCTTCATGCAACCACGTGAATAGAAACAAACCAAAGACTCCTTG
>NW_015178796.1:0-452 GCF_001447785.1 Gekko japonicus
TGCTAATGAGCTATTATGCTAATAGTTTACAGCCCTTTTTATACGAAATAACCTTTATCTGAGAGCATTTGGTATATGAGGCTCGCTGGGTCAAAATTATAATGTAGACGTAGCCAATATTTAAATGTCATAAGCCATGCTCTGGTTTCGACTAGATTCAGACCTGTTTCTAAGCAAAGAACTGCATATGGGACACACTTTGGCAAGCCCAAAACTTTATGTAGGAATTTGGACTGGACACAGTTGGTGGCACTGTCAAGAGCTCTGATCCATATCGGGATGCCATACAATAGTTGTGAGATCACTTTGGCATTAAAGATTTTTAAAGCAGCTGGTACAAATTGGTTACCTCTACTGTAGAAAAATTGTGTTATAGGTGAAGCACTGATACTGATATTAGCAGTTTTATTGCATGTTTGCATCGGATAAACCAAGACCCATTGTATTGAAAG
>NW_015178797.1:0-432 GCF_001447785.1 Gekko japonicus
TGCCCCTCCCACCTTCCGGCCGAAAGAGACCACGGCACCGGGAACTCGTTCCTTCAGTGGCTTTGTTTCCACAATGCAGAAACCTCTTTGATGAGGATAATGAAAAATCACAAGTCTGGCAGCCCAAGCTTTCCCTTTCCTGCCCCCGCCGTATAACACAGATAGTCACCAGGTTCCCCTCTGGCCACGCCACACACACCCTGCCAAGACGCAGACAGAGAGACGTGGCGGTTCGTGGGAGAACTAGGGGGCTGCAGCTCTGGGAGACGGGAGATCCCCTCCTCGGGACTTACGGGTGGGCCTGCGAGTCCTGGGGGCCATTTTGGGCCGAGCAAACCACGAGGTCCCTGTAAAGCGGCCGGGCAAAGGAAAGTGGGTTCTTCTCCTGCCTTCACGGACCCCAAGTGTATCCCTTTGTACAGATGTGTAGGA
>NW_015178798.1:0-447 GCF_001447785.1 Gekko japonicus
TCCCCAACCTGGAGTTGGCAACCCTATGATAGGTCCTTCACTCGCCCCATAGGGCTGCCAAGCCCCCTGATGGGGGTGTGGGATCCCTGACCCCAACTCCCATTGCCTCCCACTACTCTGAATAGCAGCATGAGAAAAACATTTCAAATTTCAGCAATGTGGGTGGCACTACGTCACTTCCAGTGAAAACCCAGAATGGTAGCTCTAGGAATCACCAGAAAGCATTTTGGTCATTCCTAGAGCTACCATATGTAATTTCCGGGTTTTTACTAGAAGTGATGTAGCGCTGCAGCCAGCATCATCCCCCATATCCCCACTCACAACCCTCCCGCCACTGGGCTTGTGTGAAAGGGAAGGGGGCTGAAGACATCCTTGGAGTCTCCTCCTCCTCCCTACCATAGAACTTAGGAGCGAGAGAGTTGGGCCTGGGGATCCCCTGGATTTACA
>NW_015178799.1:0-444 GCF_001447785.1 Gekko japonicus
TAGTGGGTTTGCCCATCAGGAAGACAAGTCCATGGGCTAGTGGCCATCATGCAGGTACCTATAGGACTCACCAGTGCCCCAAGATACCTTGAATGTTAGGAAGAGGCCATAAACCAGTAGATGAGTCCATGCCACCTAACTCTGGATGTTTAAGATTAGTAGCAAAGCTCTGACCTCCATAGCCCGGGCTAGCCCCATCTCATCAGATCTTGGAAGCTAAGCAAGGTCGATCCTGGTTGGTATTTCCATGGGAGACCCACCAAGGAATACCAGGGTCATGACACAGAGGCAGGCAATGGCAAACCACCTCTGAACGTCTCTTGCCTTGAAAAACCCATGAGATCACCTTAAGTCAGCTGTGACTTGAGAGCAAAAAGCAAAAAAAGAAAAGGGTGATACATTTTCTCCACAGGGCGGCTTGATTTGTGCTTCCGTATTTTGACC
>NW_015178800.1:0-455 GCF_001447785.1 Gekko japonicus
GCAAGGGATCAAACCGGTTTTATCCTTCAAAGGGACATGACAGACAACATTAAATGTCATACAACACAACAAAACCACCCCTGATTCAGACTCTTGCCTACTTTCATTCGACGTCGAAAAGGCGTTCGATACAGTTGAACATCGGTATCTCCTCGCGCTTTTAAAAAATGAATTTTGGAAACAAATTCACTCACGTAATTCAAACTATATATATAGTTCATCACAATCAATTTTTATTAAGAATCAATGAAATCAATTCTCCATTTCAGCCCATGACAAGGGGCACCAGACAAGGCTGCCCCTTGTCCCCCCTCTTGTTCGCCATAGCTGTAGAACCGTTGACACATCTAATAAGAGACAACCCACTCTTGGAAGGGTTATCTGTGAATAAACATATGGCAAAAGTTAGTTTGTTTGACGATGATATGATTTTATTCATATCAAATCCAAAGGAC
>NW_015178801.1:0-433 GCF_001447785.1 Gekko japonicus
ACTTCATAAATGCTGCAAACGCCATCTTACTCCTGTTTGTGAGTAAGCCGTTATCCTGTCCTTCCTCCATTGAGCTTTAGGGCCACCTATATTGTTCTCTCCCTCATCCTTTTGATCCACACAACAACCCTGTGAGGTAGGTTAGTCTATGAAAGTGAATGCTCCAAGTGACCCAGCAAACTAGATGGCCAAATGGAGATTCAAACCCAGGTCTTCCCAATTTTAGAGCTGCCATACTAACCACTGTATCATACCAGCTCCAGAGGGATTGTGTTTGTAACACCTTCCATACATTCCTTAAAAGGAACTGATGTGGGGTAACAGAGATGCATGCTGGGCTTAAAGGGAGAAGCGAGTTCGAATCCCCATGTAGCCATCAAATTCACTGGATGAGCAAATAACTGTCTCTGCCTAACCTACCTTACAGGATTGT
>NW_015178802.1:0-426 GCF_001447785.1 Gekko japonicus
GTAGCCTCCACACTCCATGCTGCTCTCACGTCCTTTGATCGTGGGACTTTATGGTATCCTCCACACTCGATGCTGCTCTCACTTCCTTTGATCATGGGATTCTATGGTAGCCACCACACTCCATGCTGCTCTCGCTTCCTTTGATTGTGGGATTTTATGGTAGCCTCCACACTCCATGCTGCTTTCACTGTCTTTGATCATCAGATTTTATTGTACCTTCTGCATAGATTTATGGCTGTTTTATGGCCATTCAGGGGTGACTGTACAGTCAGTACGGTGTTGCCCCGAGGTATTCGAATGTGGTTTTGAGCTGCACTTTTCCCTCCCAAGCTGAGAAAATGTGGAGCGAACGCTAGATCCAGAACTGCCCAAAGTCTGAGTCCAGTGGCATCTTTACGACCGACAAAGTTTCATTCTGGGTATAAG
>NW_015178803.1:0-438 GCF_001447785.1 Gekko japonicus
CCCTTCCCACTCTAGGATCCTATGATTCTCTTGCTTCCCAGCCTTTTCCCAGGTAACCAAACAAGAGGGAGCTGCTTGCAGCTGCAGTGCTGACACAAGGTAAATTTTGTATTTGCTGTTTGCATTAATACCTGAAGCATTCATACTTTATTTCATGAGTATCTGACCATCCTATTTTATGTAATAAGCCCCACCCTAATTTTCCCCCTGTAGCTTCAGATTTTCCAGGAATGTTGCATCTCCCTGGCTGGGGAGATTTATCTGAAAGTAGCATCTGTGCCTGAGTGTGGGTGGGTACCTCAGGGTAGGAAAAGACCGTTTTTCTTTCATTCATTCATTCATTCATTCATTCATTCATTCATTCATTCATTCATTCATACTGATCCTACTGTTCTCATGTTGATGTGAGAAGTGTCTAATTTTAGGAACCTTCATCAC
>NW_015178804.1:0-424 GCF_001447785.1 Gekko japonicus
TGTGATTCATTTCCACTATTTTCATGAATAAAAGCCTAGTCTAAGAATGGATCCACACCAGTCAAATATAGGGCAGTTACCATTACTCCCACATGCACCTTTGTATAGAGGGCTGCAGACGTCATCATCCTCAAGCTGCTGGTTTTCCATTCTTTCCTTAGCATGGTCCCATTTTTAATAGGACCTCATTCCCCCCCCCCCCAGTTTTCCTATTTCCATTTTTGTATGGGATAGAAGCACAATCACTGTGTAGTGCAGACAGTCTTTGCATTTCTATTTCATCATGTTTTCGGGAAGACGTTGTTATGGTGCACCAGAAAATAGTGTTACCCCGTATACAGCTTGCTGTAGTTACCATTCAGTACTGCCGCTGTCACACCATTCTAAATTGCTGATTTTTCTACTGTTATTCCCATGTGGTGAG
>NW_015178805.1:0-424 GCF_001447785.1 Gekko japonicus
CTCTGGTCCACTTGGACACGAGTTAAGGGGCGTGGTCCCACACCTCCACACTCAGCTGTTCTGGGCTGTCCCATGGGTCACCCTCTGCTGCTCACCTTTCTAGGTGGCTTCTTGTTTCCTTTGCAGCTGGCCACTGGCTCAAAGGGCCAGGAAGGAATTTTCAGCTGCTCACAGTTGACTCCTAACTAGGAGGGGCATTAGCAAAGGGGGCTCCATTCCTCCACAGACTGCACTTTGACTTAATATCCCTGCTCTCTGTGTTCTAGTTCTTCCATTTAACAATGCTTTATTGGGTCACCACCGAGAGGTGCTTGGGGATCAAGCCTGTCCCCATAGTCTGGGGGAAAGTGGGGTCAGGCCTCCTAGCTTGCCCCTTATAGCAAGGGACTCCTTGAATGGTGTAGTGCCAGTTTGGTGTAGTGGT
>NW_015178806.1:0-404 GCF_001447785.1 Gekko japonicus
ATGATGGATGGGAATGAAATAAAAGTCTGTAAGGAAAACCCATGGAGAATAAGAGAAAAAAGAAAAGAATATACCAAACTGACAACACTCCTGAGGAAAAACGATGTACAATATTGCTGGCTCCTTCCAGAGGGTGTCACTTTTATTTTTCAGATGAAAAGGTATTGGATAACATCCTTATTCAAGGCGAAAGATTTTTTGGCTACCTTTGGAAAAGAGATGGGCACAGAGGAAAACGAAGATGAAGAAAAAGAACAGAGACCCCAAGAAGAAGGAGCTTTAGGAGGGACAAAACCCAGGGAACAGAGACCCAAAGGCAACCAGAGAAGATCACCTGTTGGAACCCGGAAACTGATAAGAGAAAAATGCAACAAAAGAATGGAAAAAATGATGGATAGAGGAAA
>NW_015178807.1:0-405 GCF_001447785.1 Gekko japonicus
CAGAATGGGAATTTGAACCTGGGTCTCTCCATTCCAAGGCACTCTAACCACTATATTACATTGGCACAGAAATTTGCCTTTAATGCTGGTCTGGTAAAAATCCAACAGGAGAAGTTTCTCTTGGTGCAGTGGTGGCAGGCTTCACCAGTTGAATTTATGCTCAGTACGGCAGCTGTTAAAGGTGCAGCATCTCTAGAAGAAAAAAAAAACGTAGCAACTATATCCATCAGATTGCATCAGAACTGCATGGAGTCAGGAAATCAATCTAGGTAGCTCAAGTAAGTGAGCCCATCAATCTGGAGACCACGTCCTATGAGGAAAGGTTGAAGGAGCTGGGTATGTTTAGCCTGGAGAGGAGACTGAATAATAATATGATATGATAACCATCTTCAGGTACTTGAAGGG
>NW_015178808.1:0-400 GCF_001447785.1 Gekko japonicus
CATTCCGTGACTTTGTCTCTGCCTCCTCACGTACGGGAATCTCTGCGGTGGTGGGCCACTCCATCCAATCTACTGCAGGGAGCGCCTTTCCATCCTCCGTCTCCAGAGATAGTCATAACTACGGACGCCTCCATGATGGGGTGGGGTGCGCACGCCAGGGGCATCTCTATCGGAGACAAGTGGGATGCTTCCACGAGACGGCATCACATCAATTTCCTAGAGCTCTTAGCAGTTCGGCACGCAGTGACCAGCTTTCTGCCTTTAATAAGAGGGAAGTGTGTGTCTATCCTTACGAACAACACC
This sequence comes from Gekko japonicus, assembly GCF_001447785.1. NCBI lineage: Eukaryota > Metazoa > Chordata > Lepidosauria > Squamata > Gekkonidae > Gekko > Gekko japonicus. The sequence goes on from NW_015178808.1 coordinate 304, forward strand.
ACGGCATTTTCCTACATAAACCGGCAGGGTGGTACGGTCTCCATGTGTCTCTGCAATCTGGCAATCGACTTGTGGAACCTCTGCAGAATCAACGACA
>NW_015178809.1:0-386 GCF_001447785.1 Gekko japonicus
AGCTAGGGAAAAGAGAGGCTCTCCTAATATATATATATTTAAGACTTTTAAAAGTCCTTCTAAGATTTAAATAGAGAGCCAGTATGGTGTAGTGATTAGAATGTTAGGCAAGGATCTGGGAGACCCAGGTTCAAATTCCCACTCTGCCATGCAAGCTTCCCAGGTGACCTTGAGTCAGTCATACTCCTATTAGCCTAACAACCTCAGGGTTGTGAGGGTAAAATGGAGAAGATGACAACAGTGTAGGCTGCTTTGGGGACAAATACAGGGCATCAATGAAGGAAATTACTAAATAAAGTAGTCTATTATTGACAGTTTTGTCTAAAATAATAAGGTCTATCTATGGGCTATTTGATACAGGGACATCATTCCTTGACATTGCAGCT
>NW_015178810.1:0-386 GCF_001447785.1 Gekko japonicus
TGACAACCAGGAAAAGACGCAGAGCTCTCATTACAGTCAGTTAAAGGGCCGGACGAGGGTTGCCAACTCCTGGCTGGAAAACATCTGGAGATTTGAGCACAGAGCCGAGGTGCAATCCTCGCTCACCTCTTTGTGGTCCAGCCTGGATAATGCCAAAGAGCTAGAACTTCTGGCTGCCAGACAATCATAAGACCTCCTGGCTACACTACATACACAGAAACAATCAAGACACCCAGCATTAAGATCTGCACAAATCCTGCAATCACAAAATTTCTATCTAGAGAATGAATGGTTGCGAACATGGATGGAATCAGTTCCACCTGATATCCACAACCTGATAAACACCAATGTGAAGCCCACATAAAGTATGGAAGGCAGCTAATAGA
>NW_015178811.1:0-453 GCF_001447785.1 Gekko japonicus
GGGCCAGGTGGGGGTGACCCAAAATTGGTGTGTAGCTTTACTGCGTTCTGCCTTTCAGTGGACCCTGGATTTTGTAACAGTCCAGAGTTGCAGGCAGTGTTCCCTCTAAGCTGAGTTAGTGTGAGCTGGCTCACCTTTTTTTAGCCCCCGGCTCACACATTTTTGCCTCCGCTCAGGAAGGAGGGCTCCAGAGCAAACTGATTTATGCAGCAGCCAAATCGCCTGCCCACAACTTGAATGCCAGCGGCTCAGAAAGTAGAATCTTTGCTCTCAGGACTTCACCGCTTAGAGGGAGCATCGGTTGCAAGTGCCACCAGAAAAAGATTCCTCAATGCAGATTCCGAAATAACTCCCAAGGACCAGAGAGACTGCAATGTCTCATGGGCTCCTTTTGCCCCACCCGGTGCCCATTTTCCTCTGTTCATTTCACACCCGTCCCGTGATTCCAAATAA
>NW_015178812.1:0-398 GCF_001447785.1 Gekko japonicus
GGCAGGGACCTTTCCACACCTATTTTAACTTTTGAGGGAGGAGTCAGTGAGGTCAGGCCTGAAAAGGATTACCAGCTCCAGATTGGGAGATTCCTACAGATGTTGTGGTGGAGCCTGAGGAGGGCAGGGTTTGGAGAGCAGCCTGATGTAATGCCACATAGTCCACCCTCCAAAGCAGCCATTTTCCCCTGGGGGACAGATCTCTGTTGTCCAAAGTTCTGTTACCAGATTCTGGGGGGTCTCTAGGTCCCACCTGGAGATCAGCAACCCTAGGCTTGGCAGCATCCTCTTGCTGAGTTGACAATACCTGACTTATATGACTCAACTAGGCCTGTCTCCTTGCTACTGTTCAACAGCAGCTACTCTGTAAAAGCCAGTGTGGTGCAGCAGTTAAAGCT
>NW_015178813.1:0-383 GCF_001447785.1 Gekko japonicus
TGGCTCTGGTTCCTTCCTGATATTTCCTTGGCCAGAAGGAGGCAGAGTTGCGCATCTTAGATGACTCTGGCCACAGTCACACGGGCCAGATAATGCGGGGGTGAGGCGTGGCTGTTTGCCCCGGGGCAAAATAAAGTGTGTTAGCTCGATCACACGGTCTCCCGAGTAGTCACGCTGTTGCAGGAAGCTCGCGATCACATGGCGATGCTGGAGCTAGCAAAGAAGCCATGTGGCAAGCATTCCGTGTTTGTGCGCATGCGCAGTTCCACGGAGCAGCACTGCTTCCAGTTTACTGATCGTGCACATGCACTTAGGGAAACCATCTATTTTGCGACGGGACTTGGATGGGCGCGGGAAGCCATGGGATACTAGCGCTCCCGTGA
>NW_015178814.1:0-237 GCF_001447785.1 Gekko japonicus
ACTTCCTGATTTGGGCTTGTATGATTCCGACATCTATTGTCCTGGAAAGTCCCATACTTCCCATGCTTCCTATAGCATAGTTAAAATCCCCATAAGCTCCATTCTTATAATTACTATGTATGTTTCATGTGTTATATTTCATGTGTGACTACATACATATATAGATCATAAACTGTTATATATATAACATAAACTGTTATATATATAACAGAGGCACTTACATCAGACGAATACTAA
>NW_015178815.1:0-365 GCF_001447785.1 Gekko japonicus
GTGCAAAGTGGGCAGGAGCCAACACCATAGCTGGAAACCAAACGCCCAGGCTCCAAATGGGACAGGTGAAGGTGGCAGCACTCTGGAGATTTGGTAGGGAGTAAAGCCTTTGGGAGGTGGGGCTGTGGGCCATCAAGCCCCCTCCCAGGGTGGGACCCAGGGCAGCTTCCTCTGTTACTCATGGTTTAAGACTACCTCAGCCCTGGTCCACCCAGTAAAAGACAAAAAAGGAGAAAGTGGGAGGGGTAAACTGCTATATAATCAAATATTAAAAAATGGAGTACTAGCAAAAATAACAATGAGAAAAGTTTTTAGAATGAAAATGAAATAAAACATGAGAACTTTTTTGTGCATACCCCTAATAG
>NW_015178816.1:0-382 GCF_001447785.1 Gekko japonicus
ATGGATGTCCAGTTCGAAGCCACAACCTTTTACACAGACAGCAAACTGGTGCTAGGTTACATATACAATCGAAGCCAGCTATTCTATGTGTATGTGAGCAACAGGGTGGAACAAATCAGACAGTCTTCGTGTCCTGAGCAGTGGGGATATGTTCCCACGGATCAAAATCCTGCGGACGATGCAACGCGTTCCATCATGGCATCTCAGCTAGCTGAGTCAAGGCCCTGACCTCCTCCTTCACCCAGACAGACCTTTGAAACATGAGGAGGAACACCACGAGCTCCTACACCCAGATGAGGACGCTGAGGTACGGCCTCAAGTTGCTTGCATGGCAACTAAGATTGAGATGAGACGCCATCTGATAGAGGTACGACGCCTCGAA
>NW_015178817.1:0-356 GCF_001447785.1 Gekko japonicus
CCAGGGAACCAGAGGGGATGGAATGTTCCCGTTCTACTTAACTTTAAAAATACATTATTTTATTCAAGGTTTTTTTTAAAAAAATTCTCATTCTAGGCCAGAAACTGGACAGTCACTTGCTTGCATGAATTCATGCAGAAAGGTTTTGTCCACAGCCCCAGCCTGCATCACATATCACATCTCCCTCTAGTTTTGCGGTTGGTCTCAGGGATTATATTCCAGATTAACTTGATTTTCTGGGCTGGCGACCAGGAGGGAGAAGGGCGGGGGGCAGCATTTAAGACAATTTGCCCCATAGTTTTGTTAGATAATGTCTGCAAATGGAGAACTCCTAATTAATAGTTCAGTAATCAACA
>NW_015178818.1:0-278 GCF_001447785.1 Gekko japonicus
AGTGGTTGCAGGTTCTGCACGATGCAAGCGGGCCTGGCCTAATGGGCAGCATCGCACAATGGGGGCCCAGCCCTGTGGCTGGCATCTAGCGTTGCCAGCCTCCAAGAAGGGGTAGCAACCCAAGCTGCAGTGTTCGGAAACTCAAGTAACGAATAAATATACGCTGAAAGAAACTTTTGTCAATTAATGTGTTCTGTTTATAACTATCAATCTATAAAGTACGTGTATTATTATAACAACCTAATCAGGTATATATTCAATACATTCAGTATAACAAT
>NW_015178819.1:0-343 GCF_001447785.1 Gekko japonicus
CAGGACTCTTCTGGCCACGCCTCCATGTCGGCATCTGCATCAGAGTCGATGGCCACTCTGTCTACCACACTGGCTCAAGTTGATGCTGACCGATCAGTGCTGAAACGCTCTATTCCGGCATTGCAGTCAGAAGCCCATACTCCTTTAAAAAAACATAAGGGAGCAAGGACGATCGGCCTATCAAGTGTAAGAAGCACAAGAAAGGCTCTCTTGGCAAAACTCTGTCGACTTCTCACCAAGCTGAGGTAGCGACGTTGTCCAGAACCGCTTCGTTTGATTTACTTGGCCGTGGGCAGCTACAAGGTGCATCTCTTCATGACTTCGGTCTTGCTACAGACCACGA
>NW_015178820.1:0-331 GCF_001447785.1 Gekko japonicus
TGAAAGATTGGTGGGGAGGCCAACCGTTCATTTTCCCAGGTAAGATTGTGCAGCTGTCACTGCATAGGAACGCTAACGGTGTCGAGTTTGTAGTAACATTCCTGTGCAGACATTCAGTCGGTCTACAGCTGTATATGTGGGGGGTGGGATTGTACCCACTGGCCCAACCCCACATTGCAAAGCCTTTCTCCTCCCCCTCTCCCGGTCTCAGCCAGTGTCTAAAACATTATGCTTCCTTTGAATACTGATGCCCGTCTGTGCTCCAGGTGGTGGGTGGCTGGAGAGCTCCCAGGATTGCAACCTATCTCCAGGCAACAGAGGTCAGTTCGCC
>NW_015178821.1:0-336 GCF_001447785.1 Gekko japonicus
AATGCCCACATAGTTCTAACAAAAATAACAGTTCCTAAGACTATAGGTGCAATAATGGGATTCTTCCACAGCAAGGGTGGCCACCTCATAGACCCAGCCATCAAGCTTTACACTAGCAAGGTCACCCCCCAAATACTCTATGGTGCTGAAATATGGGGATGGCGAGACCAAGTCATTACCAGTCTGGAAATAATCCAAAACAATTTTATGAGACGCATCCTGGCACTCCCAAAGGGGACACCAACAGTCATGATGCGAGCCGAGCTGGGCTTACCCTCGATAAGGGCTCGTGCACATGCTGTAATTCTAAAATTCTGGAAGAAACATCAGCTAGTT
>NW_015178822.1:0-324 GCF_001447785.1 Gekko japonicus
AATTAAGGCATCAGTCACCATCTGGCGATTTAACTTCTGAAGGCTTTCGGGGGTGTGGGGAGCTGAACCCTGAAGAACTCATATCTACACATCTCGCATCAGATCTACAAATGTTCACCTGGAAATGACATTGCGTGCTCCTCAAATTTCATCCACACACACCTCAACCAGCCACTTCTGCTCCCATCACAAGGAGATTTGAGTCCAGTAGCACCTTAGAAACCAACATGATTTCCAGGGCTTTTTTGTGAGTTGTGTGTGTGTTTGTGTATGCCTGGAAGTCATGGTTGAGCTCGGCAACCCCTAGTGGGGCTTGGACATTTC
>NW_015178823.1:0-276 GCF_001447785.1 Gekko japonicus
GGATTTCTGTTAAATATATTGTTTATTTTAATTTTAATTTAGTATGTTTTTTGTCGCACCTTTCCTCCAAGGAACTCAAGGCGGCATACCTCAGTCTCCAACTCCTCCATTTCCCCCTCACAGCAACAACTCTGTGAAGGGGGTTTGGCTGAGAGGATGTGTCTGGCCCAAGGTCACTCAGCAAGCTTTCCATGGCGGAGTGAGGATCTGAACCTGGGTCTCACAGATCCTAGTCTCATGGTCAGAGCATAGAGTTTTTGGGCAAATGCTGGAGTG
>NW_015178824.1:0-415 GCF_001447785.1 Gekko japonicus
CACACGCTTGCTCTGATCTACTTATGCCTGTGTTTCCCGCCTGGTTATGCCCATTGCTGCCCCCCGCCCCCCAGACAGCTAATTCTGAAGAAGACAGAGCCAGGATTCAAAATGATCTAGATAGGCTGGAACAGTTGGCTGAGACAAATAAAATGGATTTCAATAGAGAGAAGTGCAAAGTCCTACACTTGGGTACAAAAAAATCAAAGGCACAGATATAGAATGGGAGGGACTTGGCTTGACAGCAGCACATGTGATCTGGTTGATCACAAGCTAAACATGAGCCTGCAGTGCGATGTGACTGCGAAGAAAGCGAATGCAATCTTAGGATACATGAACAGAAGCATTGTGTCCAGATCACAGGAGGGAGTCGTCCCACTCTATTTTGCTGTGGTTAGGCCTCACCTGGAGTCCT
>NW_015178825.1:0-310 GCF_001447785.1 Gekko japonicus
TTGTCCACTCTGAATGACAGCAACTCTCCAGGGTCTTTTACATCCTCTACTATCAGATTTAAAAAACAACATCAACTGGAGATGCTGAGGATTGAACCTGAAGTCTTCTGCATGCAAACCAGATGCTCTACCACTGAGCCACAGCCCCATTCAAATGCAAGTCTCCCCAGGTTTCTTCCAACACCCTAACCACTACACCGACAAAATACAGTAGCAGCTATGAACACATGGCTGAGTGGTCCTGAAAAGTCTGGAGGAACAATGGTTTAAATAAGGTCAGCAATTAAAATGTCCATGCCCATCTCTACTA
>NW_015178826.1:0-436 GCF_001447785.1 Gekko japonicus
AAGCAAGTTTGGCCACCCCTGGACTATACCAGGCTGCCTTCCGTCCCATCGGTGCTTCTGTGTCTAACGTGCCATCAACCTGCACCCAACTTATGGCGACCCCAGCAAGGGGCTTTCAAGGCAAGGGAGAAGCTGAGGTGTTTTGCCAGAGGTGGTTCTGGTCACCACACCGCAAAAAGGATATTGTAGCATTGGGGAAAGTGCAGAAAAGGGCAACTAGAATGATAAAAGGGTTGGAACACTTTCCCTATGAACAAAGGTTGAAGCGCTTGTGGGGCTCTTTAGCTTGGAGAAACGACGGCCGAGGGGGTGACACGATCGAGGTTTGCAAGATTATGCATGGGATAGAGCAGGTAGAGGAAGAAGTACTTTTCTCCCTTTCTCACAATATGTGGGCACTCCATGATATTGCTAAGCAGTCGGGTTGGAACGGATA
>NW_015178827.1:0-269 GCF_001447785.1 Gekko japonicus
ACCTACTGCTAGGCAGAGGAGACAATACGGACCCGGATACACCGATCAGCCTGAGTCAGTAGAAGACAGCTCCATGTGTTAGAACAGGGGTGTCGAACTCATTTGTTATGAAGGCCGGATCTGACATGAATTAGACCCTTTTGGGCCGGGCCGTGTGTCATCAAATGTAATGCCAGGTAGCGGAGATATAAACTTTATAAAGGACTCGAACACAAAGGGTGCCTTTTTACTTAAAATACGACCATGCTTAAAACATTAGCACTCTTGCA
>NW_015178828.1:0-480 GCF_001447785.1 Gekko japonicus
TCCATATACAGGGCACTGCCTTATCAACTAGGGAAGTTATTTGTTGACTACAGGCGACAAAGGCCTTCTGGTGGTGGCCAGCCACGTTTGCCAGATGGGAAATCTTGATGTTCAGAAGCAGTATCTTTTGAGAGTCCGAGAATAGCGTTAGAGGATGTTTATTGGCACTGTAGGGCCACGGTGGCTCAGAGGTTAAGACACTGAGCTGCAGACTGGAAGGTCTGTAGTTTGGCAGTTCAAGACCCGAGTGTTGTGTGATGGAGTGAGCACCGGTCTCTGGCCCCAGCTCCTGCCAACCTAGCAGTTCGAAAGCAAGAAATTGCAAAGTACCGCTTTGGTGGGAAGGTAACAGCGTTCCCGGCGCCTTTAGTCATGCCGGCCACATGACCATGGAAAAGTCTTTGGACAGCGCTGGTTCTTCAGCTTGGAAACAGAGATAAGCACACACACACCCCCGAGTCGGATTCTACTGGCTTTCGA
>NW_015178829.1:0-440 GCF_001447785.1 Gekko japonicus
TTTTCATTTGTGTGTGTATACATATACGTTGTTGTTCAGTTGCACAGTCAAATCAGACGCTTCGTGACCCTGTGGACCACATCACGTCAGGCCCTCCTGTCTTCCACCGTCCTCCAGAGTTTGCTCTATTTCATGTTCCTTTCATTGGTAACACTGTCTAACCATCTCATCCTTTGTCCTCCCCTTCTTCTGTTACCTTCAGTCTTTCCCAGCATCAGGGTCTTCTCCAGTGAGTGCTCCCTTCTCATTTGGTGGCCAAAGTATTTGAGCTTCAGCTTCAGGATCTGGCCTTCCAGGGAACAGTCAGGGTTGATTTCCTGTAGGATTGACTGATTTGATCTCCTTGCAGTCCAAGGTACTCTTCAGAGTCTTCTCTAGCAGCATAATTTGAAAGTGTCTATTCTTTGGTAGTCGGCCTTTCTTATGGTCCAACTCTTGCA
>NW_015178830.1:0-668 GCF_001447785.1 Gekko japonicus
TCCTCAGGTCCTCTTTCGCTGCTTCAGGATTCTAATGAGAAGACTGCGTCTCAGGCTCTGTAGACTGACCACAACAGACTGCTGACTGGACACTCACTGCCTTCTTAGTTCTGCCCACACACTCTCAGTCACCAACCAATCACCTCCCTCCCTCACCTCCCTCTTTTACCCCCCCTTCTGAAACTTACCAACCATTTAAAGAAACACACATTTACAACTTGAAATCATTACAGTCTGGCATTATGAAGATGTGCTAAAACAAAAGACACAAATGTTCATTGGAAACAATGGAAGAGGCCCAAAAGTCCATTAGATACTGGTGCACTTTGAGCTTAAGAACATAAGAACATAAGAGACGCTAATGTTGGATCAGGCCAAAGGCCCATCCAGTCCAACACTCAAAACGTGGGGTAAGGAGGAGAAAACTTCGTGTTCGTGCCTGGTGAGGAAAAAGTACTGTGCGAAATTTCACATAATGCACATTTTTAAAAACATCAATGCGGGGAATTTCACTACTGCAGAAACGGTCCCGTATACAGCAACCCAGCTCATTCCTACTGCAATGCAGACCAGGAGAAAGGCCTACCACATCAGACACATGAGTGGCAGCAACAACATCCGCTGAACTGGATCCTCAGCTTCCTTCTGTTGATGGCAGACCCTTGCTG
>NW_015178831.1:0-478 GCF_001447785.1 Gekko japonicus
CTTTCTGGAGCATTCTGAACTCATTTTTTTGTACACATAAACCTAATCTTCATAGCCCATGAGGCATGCAAGAACCAATAGGCAAGAAGTCTCTCTGTTTGTTACATCTGACGAACCATTGACCCCATGCAATTTGGGATGATCAGGCCTCTACGATTTATGCTGATTCCTTCTCTGATAATTAAGAGATGCAACTTGCTGTGGGCACGGTCATTTGACACACACTCACAAGCAATGTTCCCTCTAAGCCGTGGAGCCTTGTGAGCAAAAATTCTACTTCATGAGCTGCCGGCATTAAAGTTGTGAGCGAGCGGCTGCATAAATGAGTTGGCTCTGGAGCTGTCCTTCCTGAGCTGAGACAAAAAGGTGTGAGCCGGAGGCCAAAAAACTGTGAGCTAGCTCACACTAACTCAGCTTAGAGGAAACACTGCTCACGAGTTCTGACAAATACTGCGGCCCGATTCTACCCACGGTCAAA
>NW_015178832.1:0-509 GCF_001447785.1 Gekko japonicus
CTTAAAAGTGCCACTGGACTCAGATTTTGATTGATTTGCAGTTAGTTTGGAATTTTCCATCTGTTCCATCTAGCAACTATGCACCTCAGTACAACAGAATTGTTAAAAGTAAAGTGATATGAGACCAGCCTGAGACCAACCACAAATCTTGTGTTTGTTCGCATTTTACATAATTGATCGATCACATGGCCAGGTGAGTCCCCCAAGTGTTATGGCCCCTTAAATCCCCCCGGATTGTTCCCCCCACCCCCTAACCCTCTCCCACACCTTCCAGCTCAATGATAGGCACAACAGTGGGATGGGGGCGGGCCCAAAATTTACACCCTTACTGCTGCCCAGCCCTCTCACCTGGCTGGATACAGCTGCTACTTATCACCATCACCTTTCTGATCTCCGTCCTCATCTCCCTCCTCCCTCACAGGGCCACAAAAAGTATTCACGGGTAAGTGTGGGCCCCAGCATTTCTTATCTATTTCTTATCTAAGAGGGCAAAATGCTACTGGAATTTG
>NW_015178833.1:0-445 GCF_001447785.1 Gekko japonicus
AGAGAGACTGCTGAATTGCAACTTTTAACGAAGCACAAGACAATGCATTCACGTGGATTGAATCTAGGTTTCCTGTCTCTTTACCCATGCTGATTTCTCCATGCTTGCTATTTCTCCGCATAGAGTCAGTTTGGTGTAGTGGTTAAGTGTGTGGACTCTAATCTGGGAGAACAGGGTTTGGCTCCCTACTCCTCCATTTGCTGGATGACCTTGGACAAGCCATAGTTCTGTCAGAGCTGTTCTTGAAAGAGCAGTTCTTGAAAGAACTCTCTCAGCCCCACCTACCTCACAGGATGTCTGTTGTGGGGAGGGGAAGGGAAAGGAGATTGTAAGCCACTCTGAGACTCTGAATGAAGGGCAGGGTATAAATCCAATCTCCTCCTCCTCTGCTTCTTCGTCGTCTTCTTCTCCTCTTTATATCACATCTAATCCAATCACACCTGCT
>NW_015178834.1:0-415 GCF_001447785.1 Gekko japonicus
TATTTTGCAAAATCTGAATCAAGCCCGGCTAGGCAGAGCGAGCCGATTCCCGCCCCACGCACTCTGCCTCCGACTCTGTCCCCCTCCTTCTTCAAGACCCTCTGCGAGGTGAGGGTTGTCAGCTCCGGGTTGGGAAATACCTGGAGATTTGGGGGTGGAGTCCCTTTCTCCCTTTCTCACAATACAAGAACTCGTGGGGACTCCATGAAATTGCTGAGCAGTCAGGTTAGAACGGATAAAAGGAAGGACTTCTTCACCCAAAGAGTGATGAACACGTGGAATTCACTGCCACAGGAGGTGGTGGCAGCTACAAGCATGGATGGCTTCAAGAGGGAACTGGATAAGCATATGGAGCAGAAGTCCCTCATTGGCTATAAGCCGCAAGGTATAGCTGCAGTGGCTCAAGTGGTTAAGA
>NW_015178835.1:0-823 GCF_001447785.1 Gekko japonicus
GGAGGCCCTCCTCGGCCGCTGCCTGTTCCCCCTGAAAAGAAGGTGGAGACGATGTGTGGGGGGGTGCTGAATCCCCTGCCCCACAGCAGGCCTTTAAGGCCAGCCTGTCACTCTCCTGCTGGAAGGAAGGAGGCCCGTGGTCTTAGGGACCCCAGAGGGACCCCCGTCTCCCTGGCCTCGTCCTTCCTCGCCCGAGGAGCACAGCTCTCTCCCAAGCTGTGCCTCAGCAGTCCAGGAGGAGAGACACGGCCTGAGGCGGGCCTGTTCCCCCCACTCTCGAGAAGGCGGTGGGCATGGGGGACCTACCTGGCCTTGGGGGCTGTCGTGGCCTGGGTCCCCATTCAAGACGAGCCGGAGAGCCCAGGCCACAATAGAGCCCCACAGCTCCTGGCTCAGGGGAGGCTGGAATCGGCTGTCAGGGCGGAAGGGCAAGGATTAGGCGCTGTCCTGCAAGGGGGGGGGATCGACATCCGCAAACCTTCACGACCCAAAGGTGTCTCCGAGCGGCTCACAAACTCCTTTCTCTCTCCCTCCCCACAACAGAAAGACACCCTGTGGGGTAGGCGGGGCTGAGAGAGCTCTTGACACAAAGTGTCCTTGAGAAGACATCTCTGACAGAACTACGGCTTGCCCAAGGTCATCCAGCAGGTGCAAGTGGAGGACTGGGGAATCAAACCCGGTTCTCCCAGATTAGAGTCCGCGCAGTTAACCACGACACCAAACTGGGGGTGGGGGCGTGGGCGGGACAGCAGGGTAGCTGCTCCAAAAGCCAAGGAGCCTCCAAGGAGCCAGTGGGGGGGAGGGCTGAAAGCTCCAGTCTGGC
>NW_015178836.1:0-430 GCF_001447785.1 Gekko japonicus
TCTGCATATCTGAGGTTGTTGATCTTACCCACCCATTAACCTTTTATGTCCCCACCCCCATCTTCAGCTATATTTATTATTCATTTATCCCCTGCACTTCTCCATTGCAGGGACCCAAAGCAGTTTATTTTACCCTTATAGTAACCCACTGAGAATTGTAACTGGCCCAGTCACCCAATGAGTTTGCACATTAGAGTGGATCTCCTAGATCCTAGTCTGAAATTAACTGCTGCAGCACAGACTTTCATGCAATGGCTGCTGTAGTGAGCGGCTGAGCCTGGGTGAGTCATGCAAGTCTCATATGGAAAGCCCCCCCCCTCCATTTTTTACTGACAGAAACCAAGGCTTGAAGGCTGTCAGTACTTTTGTGATTCCCTAGCCACAGGGGTCATTCTTAAAAGTACAGGTGCTGCTTCTATTTTGTTTTTAA
>NW_015178837.1:0-565 GCF_001447785.1 Gekko japonicus
ATAAGGTCGGTCTGAAAGATCTTCCAACAGATAATGTAATTAGCCCAAATTTTTAAAGTGGCTAGAAACCTGGCTTTCTTGGTTACTTGAAAATTACAGGATAACTTGGTTATCCACGCTAATAAAACAAAAGCTTCCTTTTGTAACAAATGCAAAATGACACTGTCCACTGTTGTCATAAAGGTAAAGGTTCCCTTGCTCGAAAGCCAGTCGAATCCGACAAGCCGAAGAGCCAGCGCTGTCCGAAGACTTTCCGTGGTCATGTGGCTGGCATGACTAAACACCAAGGCGCACAGAACGCTGTTACCTTCCCACCGAAGTGGTACCTATTTATCTACTTGCAATTTCTTGCTTTCAAACTGCTAGGTTGGCAGGAGCTGGAACTAGAGATGGGAGCTCACTCCATCGCACACTCGGGTCTTGAACTGCTGAACTACCGACCTTCCACAGCCTGCAGTTCAGCGTCTTAACCACTTGAGCCACCGCAGCTCCACTTGGGACCAAACTCAGGACATCAAAGAATAAGCATGTCTGTGATATTCTGGTCATTGTAAATACCTTCCCT
>NW_015178838.1:0-492 GCF_001447785.1 Gekko japonicus
GGGGGAATTCTCCCTGGCCCAAATCTTCTTGTTTGGGATAACATCATGTCTTGCCGATAGGGAATAATGGAGTCCTCATTTGCCCATAGGGAATAATGTAGCCCACACTTGTCTATAGGAAGTAATTGAAATCACTCTTGCCCATAGGGAATAATGGAGACCATGCTTGTCTATAGGCAGTAATGGAGACTATGCTTGTCCAAAGGGAATAATGAAGACCACACCTGCTTATAGGGAATTGTGGGAACCACACTTGCCTATAAAGGGCTGCGGTGGCTCAAGTGGTTAAGGCACTGAACTGCTGACAGGAGCAGTTTGAGACCCGAGTGTGCCGCATGATGGAGTGAGTGTTCCGTGTGCCTTGGTGTCTAGTCATGCCGGCCGCATGCCCACGGAAATGTCTTCGGGCAGTGCTGGCTCTTTGACTTGGAAACAGAGATGAGCACTGCCTCCCTGCAGGCAGTAATGGAGACCACGCTTGCCCATAGGGAA
>NW_015178839.1:0-506 GCF_001447785.1 Gekko japonicus
ACTGAACAACAACAACAACAACAAATAGAGTTTTTGCCCAAATGCAATGACTTCACTTCTGGTGCACTCCAGAAGTCAAATCAAACAAGATATAAACAGGGGTCACAGTGTGCAAGTACATGTGAACAAACAAGAAATCACTGTGATCAATGACAATGACACATTTAATACATTTAATACACTCCAGAAGTGACATCACCTCATTGCCCAGGCCTGCCTCCCTTGCTAGCAGGTGGGAGGTAGGTGGGGCTGAGAGAGCTCTCTCGAGAACTGCCAGTGAGAGAACTTGGGACTGACCCAAGGTCAGTCCAGCAGCTGCACGTGGAGGAGTGGGGGAATCAAACCCGGTTCTCCCAGATTAGAGTCCTCGCTCCCAACCACAGCACGACACCAAACTGCCCTTCTTCAAATGCAAGGCCTCGGTGCCCTGTGCGATAGCAGCTGCAGCCCCTGGGGGATCTGGACAACTGGGAAGCCCCCAGGCTTGTGTCTCTGTTCCCCCTTCA
>NW_015178840.1:0-502 GCF_001447785.1 Gekko japonicus
TGGCCAGAAAAGCCCAAACCACCAGATGAAGCAAAAACGGGAAGGTAATGCAAGCAGAAGAGACTCCATAGGAAATGGGGAAGCCCTAAAAGACTGAAAGAGCTTTGAATAGGTAAAGGTAAAGGTTCCCTTGCTCGAAAGCCAGTCGAATCCGACTCTAGGGTTGCGGTGCTCATCTCCGTTTCAAAGCCGAAGAGCCAGCTCTGTCCGAAGACGTTTCCGTGGTCATGTGGCCAGCATGACTAAACGCCAAGGCGCACGGAACGCTGTTACCTTCCCACCGAAGTGGTACCTATTTATCTACTTGCAATTTCTTGCTTTCAAACTGCTAGGTTGGCTTTGAATACGTGTGTACATATTCAGATTCCATTTCATGGGGAACGCTCCTCTCTGTTGTTGGGCTCTTGTTTCCCTGGTGCCCTGAACGATCTTCCAGAAAAAAGCAAAATGTACAATTCTACCCTGCTCTCCTTCCCCAGATCTCTCCTCCAAAAGCCAAACT
>NW_015178841.1:0-512 GCF_001447785.1 Gekko japonicus
CTAAAGAGAGGTAAGACAAACAGAATAGAAAGCCAACAATAAAAACTTAATGCATATGATAGAAAGATACATGTATTCACGGCTATTTTTGGGTAGGAACACACAGGAACTCCGGCTGGCTCCCAAGTTAGCCACGCCCAGCAGGAACTCATTAGCATAATAGGCCACACCCAACAGCAGAAACTCATTCGGATTGGCTGCAATTAGGGGTGTGTGGCCTAACATGCAAAAAGCAAAGCAAGACATTCCAAGTAGATAAATAGGTACTGCTTTGGTGGGAAGGTAACAGCATTCTGTGTGCCTCAGCGTTTAGTCATGCCAGCCACATGACCACGGAAAAGTCTTCGGACAGCGCTGGCTCTTCAACTTGGATACAGTCTTACACATGTCAGGTCAAGTCCATTGGCCCATGCGTGTAAGATTTTGGTATTTTTTTCATGAGGTGTGATTGGGCCCTCATATGTTTTTTAAAAATTCTTTCAGAATAAATACACGTATCTTTATATTATATA
>NW_015178842.1:0-519 GCF_001447785.1 Gekko japonicus
GGCTTTTCTTATGTTCTTATGCATGACCTCGGGCCAGCTGCACTCTCTCAGCCTGTCTGTCTAATAGAGTCTTGCTTCATCTGCTGTGTGGTAGATGACATGATGCTTCCAAACACCCCATTTTTCACTTCCATCAGCTGGTAATACTGACAAACTCTTTGAACAGGACTTGAAATATAGAGAATCCTCACGTTGTTGGCTCTGATCAATGAAAACTACAGAGAGGCTACCTTTGATTACAGGATATATTTGCTCACACTTGAAAGAGAACATCTCAGAAATATCACCAAATATCAGAGAGCCAGTTTGGTGTAGTGGTTAAGTGCGCGGACTCTAATCTGGGAGAACCGGGTTTGATTCCCCACTCCTCCACTTGCACCTGCTGATGTGACCTTGGGTCAGTCACAAACTCTGGCACAGCTGTTTGAAAAAGAGCAGGTTCTGTCAAGAGCTCTTTCAGCAACTGCTGAAAGAGCTTCGGAGCAACTGCTCACAGGATTGCATTGGCCATCCATTTTG
>NW_015178843.1:0-662 GCF_001447785.1 Gekko japonicus
TTCTCTCAAGAGTTTGTTCTTGACTTTTTAAAAAATTTTAATGCCTCCAGCTTTAGAGGAAACCCAAAGCAGATGCACAAATCAAGCAGTTGCTGTTTTGTTTCTAATTGACATAGTACAACAGCACAGATCCTTGTGGAGAACAGATCTTTATCTTGGTTCACTCCATGCTGGAAAATACATGTGAGATATATATACACATTGCACTTAAACATTGGTTGAATAGGCCTCCCCTCCCCTCAGAAAATATTGGGAAGTGTAGTTCTGGAGCAAAAAATGAGGCTTGTAAGTATTCTAAGCACACGAACTAAACTAAATTTTTGAGGATTCTTTGCAGAAAGCCAGAATAGACAAATTCCCATATAAATAAGCATGGATTAGTGGCGGAGAGGCTACTGCATAAATTAGTTGGCTCTGGTGCCATCCTTCCTGAGCGAAGGCAAAAAGGTGGGAGCTGTATGCTAAGAAACTGTGAGCTAGCTCACACTACCTCAGCTTAGAGGGAACACTGCTTTTAATTGAATTCTAAGCACATGAACTAAACTAAATTTTTGATGATTCATTGCAGAAAGCCAGAATAGACAAATTCTCATAAAAAATAAGCATGAGTTACCAGTAGCGGAGATGTACCTTCTTATTTCCCTCACAGCATAGCAGTTAAT
>NW_015178844.1:0-575 GCF_001447785.1 Gekko japonicus
ATAAATAAATACAAAACATAAATAAAATACAAGTATTTTATAAAACCGTTTCATACACTGGCCCTCTGACATGACGATCGGAGAAGCTGAGAGTAGACCCAGGAGGATTGCTTCAGTGGGAATGCCCGGAGGAATAATTCTGTCCTACAGGCTGTGGGAGCTGCGGTGGCTCAAGTGGTTAAGATGCTGAACTGCAGGCTGTGGAAGGTCAGTAGTTCAGCAGTTCGAGACCCGAGTGTGCCGCATGATGGAGTGAGCTCCCATCTCTAGTTCCAGCTCCTGCCAACCTAGCAGTTCGAAAGCAAGAAATTGCAAGTAGATAAATAGGTACCACTTCGGTGGGAAGGTAACAGCGTTCCATGCGCCTTGGTGTTTAGTCATGCCGGCCACATGACCACGGAAATGTCTTCGGACAGCGCTGGCTCTTCGGCTTCGGCTTTGAAACGGAGATGAGCACCGCAACCCTAGAGTCGGATTCGACTGGCTTTCGAGCAAGGGAACCTTTACCTTTACCTTCACAGGCCCTGTAGAACTGAGACAGATCTTGCAAGTCCCTTCAGACAGAGCATTCCATC
>NW_015178845.1:0-25903 GCF_001447785.1 Gekko japonicus
CCCAAATGACCCCTGCTTAGGACCAAGTCTAGGATCACTTCCCCTCTGATAGGTTCTGTGACCATCTGCTCCAAGGCATAGTCATTGAGAGTATCTAAAAACCCAATCTCTTGACTTGAACACATATTGACCCAATCAATATCTGGGCCGTTATAATCACCTATTATGACAAAGTTATTTCATCTAGCTGCTTTCCTTAATTATTTTGCTGTTTTTAAATCATTCTCTAACCTTTGATCTGGTGGGCGATAACAAACTCTCAGAGTTAAGATTATTTTTGGGCACACTATTTCAACCCTTGTTTCTGTAAGTGATTCTATTTCTCTTATATTCTCAGTTTTACTGTATTGTATACCCTTTCTGACATACAAGCCACTCCCCCTCTGACACCTTCCCTCCCTATCCTTCCGATATAATATCTGGGAATCACTGTATCCCACCAGTTTTCCTTATCCCACCAAGCTTCTGAAATGCCCACAATGTATATGTTCTTCTCTGACACTAAGTATTCCAGTTCCCCCAATTTACCTTGGACACGGCTATTATTTGTATATAAACCTCTATAATTTCCGAAACACATTAGGCCTGCAGCCTTCTTCCTCCCCCTCCTCCTCCTCCTCCTCCTCTTCATCTTCTTCTTCTTCTTCACAGCTCAACTTGTGTCTTGCAGCTAAACTTGTTCTTAATCATCAAATAGAGCTTGTGTAATCCAGTTCTTTAACTACAGTAACAGGTATTTCAGCCTTATGAGGACATACTAATTCTAGAGGATGACAGAGAGATTTGGGGATGCTTAACTGTTGTGTACGCAATATATCAATATATCTAATTCTCAACATTGTGGATACTTATATCCAGAGACTGGAGCCATCAATAAACAAGATAGATCTTTCTATGAACCTGAGAAAAGTCTCAGGTTGAGAAAGAAAGGTCTCAGGTTGGTAGAAAAAATTGAAATCAAGAGAGAGAGAGGAAGAGAGAGAGAGAGGCCAGCACTCTATTGCACCACACACGTCACCTGAGCCTTTTGCTACCACACAGCTTTTACAACTTGGCCGGTCTTTTCCTAGGAAGAGTCTGCCAGGGGAAGGGGAAGAGAGAAAGCTGATAGCCAGTGTGGTATAACAATTAGAGTGTCAGACTAGGATCTAGAACTCAGGTTCAAATCTCCAGAGTCTGCTATGCAAATTTGTTGGGTGACCTTGGGCCAGTCACTTTCTCTCAGCCTAATCACCTTCACAGGGTTGTTGTGAGGATAAAATGGAGGAAAGGAGAATGATGTACACTGCTTTGGGTCCCCATTTGGGAGAAAAGTGAGATATAAATGTAATAAATTATAAAGCTGAAGACTTGTAGGGTTAGAAAAAAGTAAGGTTGGTAGGTGAGTGGAAAGAAGCAGGGAGGAGGGAGAGGATATGGGAACTGCCAGGAGGAGAAAAAGGCGAAATAATGTGGGGAAGAGGTTACAGGTATGTGTGTGTGTATGCACTACTATATCACATGATGTGTGATTGAATGGGAAGTCACCCTCATACCTTCTTTCTATTCACTGTTAAAGGCACTCTGTTCTTTCCCGTGAGGTATTAATTACATCTGTTTACTCAGCATAATCCTGCTCAGGGACTATACAGCCTCAGGACTCATGTTAGCTATGGATTTTCCAATGCTGTCTTACCCACACCCCCAGATCAAGACATTTTATAACCTTTCCCACATTGGAATAGCAGCAGTGGAAGGGAAAGATATATCAGATACCAGCATAATTTCTCCATAAAGATTTTTGATGAAACCTTTTTGGACTTGCCATGTTTTTTAAAAATCATCAATGATTAAAAAAAAATAATAATCAAAAACTTGTTCTGTTTTGTTTGGCTGTTTGTTTGTACTTTAGCCTGCTTAGCTCCACCTTGCTTTCCTCCTGCTAGCACTTCTCAGTCACTGTAGCAAACTGTTGCACAATGTAAATCAAATGCTTTTAAATTAGCAAGGCTGCTAAAAATCTGTTACATGTCATTTGGTGTCACTGTTACATATGGCAGGCTGCTACAGCCGCTTACTGTAATGAAATACACAGAGGACCTAACCTTTTAAAAGACTGCACATGTTGTGTTCCATTTACTTGGCCCATCATGTAGTGAGTGCCTCCAACACACTGGGTTTAATAACTCTTTTGACAAGAGGGGCTTGAGTCTGGTATATCAGGAGGGAAAGACTGTGGGCATAGGGCTTTGTTATTCATACAACAAAAATGCATTGCCCCCTGCTGCTAATTTTGTGTAATACAGACAGTTTCTGCAAGGAATAATGAGAATGCAAATTAAAGCTTCGACTTCTTATGTTAAATGGGAGCAGCTTTGTGTTAAATAGATGACTACTAGAAAATCATATTCTTGTTAACCTTGGAGAAGCTACATCCAGGTATATGTTGAAGTACTAGTGAATGATAATACGGGGGGAATAATTTGTTTTTTTTTTGGTAAACAAATTTTATTTTCTCAGGAATACAACATATAAAACATTTCATTCTATCAATTGTCTACCCCATTCCCAGTTCCTCCCCTCCCTCCAATGGCTTCCCACAATGCTTCCACCCCTGCTCCAAATTACTTCATATCATCAACAATATCAGTTTTTCATCATTACAATCTAAAGATAACATCGTTTGACTTAATATTGATCTAAACATATTAAGTTTTGTTTCACATCCCAGTTCTTTTCCAGATAAATTTTAAAATCATTCCATTCTCCAAAAAACTCATCGTCTTCTTTGTTATTCAGTTTTTTTGTAATCTTATCCATTTGTGCCATGAACAGAACTTTTTGTATCCATTCTTCAACCTCTGGTACCTTTTCCGTCTTCCAAAACTGAGCATAAATCATTCTCGCTGTCACTATCAGGTACCAGAGTAAAGTTTTTTTAGTCGTATTGACTTCTTCCATTTTGAGTCCCAAAAGCAGAATTTCCGGTGCTTTTTTAAAAGAACATTTCAGTATTTTTTGCATTTCATTGTGGACTTTTGTCCAAAAGTCTACAGCTTTCTCACAAGTCCACCACATATGATAAAATGAGCCCTCATGCCTCTTACATTTCCAGCATTTGTTTGACATATTTTGATTCATATTTGCAATCTTCTTAGGTGTCATGTACCACCTATACATCATCTTATAACAGTTTTCTTTAACATTAGTACATGTCGAGATCTTAATAGAGTTTTTCCACAAATATTCCCAAGTTTCCATATCTACTTCCTTATTCATATTAATAGCCCATTTTAACATTTGTTCTTTAACAGTTTCATCTTCAGTATACCATTTTAACAACACCTTATACATTTTAGAAATATTTTTTCCTCCTCCACTCTCCCATACCTTTTCAATTTCATTTTTTTCCTCTCTAAAACCATAGTTTTTTTTGTCAGATCTAAAAAGATCATAAATCTGCATATATTTCAACCACTCATATTCATATTCAATTTCATTCTGCTTTTTCATTACCCACTCTGTTCCCTCTTTTTTAATTAAATCTCTATATGGCAACCAGTCTCTACCTCGCTGTCTTGAGTAAGATATCAACACTTCTACTGGTACAATCCACAATGGTCTTAAGTCACTCTGGTACTTCTTATGTCTTGTCCATACCATATACAAAGCTTTTCTCACCAAGTGAAGTTTAAAAAAACTGTCCATTTTTATCTTGTCATACCATAAATATGCATGCCAGCCAAATCTACAATCATGCCCTTCCAACCCCAACAATCTGTCATTTTCAAGCTTCACCCATTGATCCATCCATGTTAGACAAACCGCTTCATAATATAGTCTAAGATTTGGCATTTGTAGTCCTCGGGGGGAATAATTTGAAATCCGGGCACAACTGACAAATTTGAGAGATGGACATAAAAAAGAGAAAGAGATGGAACATCCTAATTAGTTTGTACATAGCTGATGGATGATACGGTGAAAGATTTCTTGCTGGATTCAGGTAACTATAGATTTGTAAAGGGAAAAAGCATCCTTTTTGTTTCAGTATGGAACACCCATGTGCCACAAAACATAGAAGAGGCATTCCATCTGTGTCTGAGAGAAAATCTTCTAAAATGGTACCTGTACTTCTCATAAAAACTTGAATGAAAAATAGTTTCAGATTAATAGCTGCCAGATTAATCAGGGACACATTTTTAATAGATGGAAAGGTTCCTAATTGTTCAAGCATTTAACTAATCCTACTGACATAAACTTCTTTCATGGTGTTCAAGAAACATATGTTTGATTAAGAGGGAAATGCTCCTTCACTGCCCTGACCTGGATAGCCCAGCCTATCCCAATCTTGTCAGATCTTGGAAGCTAAGTAGAGTTGGTCTTAGCTAGTATTTGGAAGGGCAACCTCCAAGGAATACCAGGGTCATGATGCAGAGGCAGGCAATGGCAAATCATCTTGGAAACATCTCTTGCCTTAAAAAAACAAGTTTAGCTCACCACTGCAATAAAAAAGGTCAATGCTATGCTGGGGATTATTAGGAAGGGAACTGAAAACAAATCAGTCAGTATCATAATGCCCCTGTATAAATTGGTGTGACCTCATTTGTAATACTGTGTACAGTTCTGGTCACCACACCTCGAAAAGGATATTATAGCATTGGAAAAAGTGCAGAAAAGGGCAACTAGAATGATAAAAGGGTTGGAACAGTTTCCCTATGAAGAAAGGTTAAAGCGCTTAGGGCTCTTTAGGTTGCAGAAACAACAACTGAGTGGTGACATGATCGAGGTTTACAAGGTTATGCATGGGACAGAGCAGGTAGAGAAAGAAGTACTTTTCTCCCTTTCTTACAATACAAGAACTTGTGGGCACTCAATGAAATTGCTGAGCAGTTGTGTTAGAACAGATAAAAGGAAGTACTTCTTCACCCAAAGAGTGATTAACAGATGGAATTCACTGCCACAGGAGGTGGCGGCGACTACAAGCATGAATGGCTTCAAGAGGGAGATAAACATATGGAGCAGAGGTCCATCAGTGGCTATTAGCCACAAGGAATAGATAGGAACTCTCTGGACCTCCTGATAGCACCTGGTATTTTTGGCCACTGTGTGACTGAGTGTTGGACTGGATGGGCCATTGGTCTGATCCAACATTGGCTTCTCTTATGTTCTTACCTAGTGGTGCATAACACTAAAAGAGTTAGAATTTCTGACTGTCAGACAATCTTAGGATCTCATGGTTATACTACACACAATGCTACACAATAATAATAATAACCCCCTCTCTAATTTGGCAATGTAACTAAAACAATGATTATGCCACATGATGGCAGATTACAACTTTAAGTGGTGTTTTATTTCATCCTCTACCAGCAAACAAACAAACAAACAAACAAACAAAAGTTTCTTTCTGTTATATCAGCTGTAGTGTCTTAAGAACAGTGGATCATATACCGAATATTTTAAAAGACTGACAACAGTATAGAATAGACAAAATTCATTAGGGTGGCTAACAGGACATTTTTACTCCTGGTTGACCCTGGTGAGGGTCAAAGGGCTTATTTTCCCTTTCGTGACAGGTTTGCCCATTCAATTTTCCCTCCCCCAGAGGCATTTCTGCTCAGGCATAAAGGCTATGAGACCCAGTTCTGCCAACAGGATATGCCCATGTTTTTCACACTCATCTCACTATATAACAATTTACTTGCTTGTTGAGAAACATATTTCAGTGGTGTGTGTCGCCCCCCCCCATAAGCATGCACAAAACAGGACAAATGGAATGAGTGTGTAGACCACATTCAGTGACAGTGCCATCATAACACCTTCAACTCTTTTGAATACGATTACCTGTTCACAGCTTTAGATGATATAACATGTTCATTATGTCAAGGGTAAGATGTGATTGTAAAACTATAGCCATCAATTGATTCAGTAACCTGACCCAAACACATTTCAAATCATAGGGGGGCTGGGAAGCATATTAAGTGGCATATGTAAGTTCAGTCTTAATCTTTCATCTATCTCAGGCAGACTAGAAAGTTAAAAATGGCCAAGGTGCAAGCAAGGCTAAGCACCCCTTGTGGTGCTACAAGCCAGCACCACAGGGGCCAGTTGCTCATACATAGGGCTGCCAAGTCCGGATCCAGCCTGCGGGGGGAACCCCACCCCCGAAGTGCCCAGATTGGGCCGACGTGCCCGGAAGTGATGTCATACCATAGAGTTTTCAGGCCGATTGCCAGAGCGTTGCCCGGCGACGTGCCCAGCGTGATGACATCACTTCCGGGCTATGTCATCGCATGCACGATTGTCCCAGCCGGGGACCCAAACTCCTCTGCTAAACAAAGTTCAGCAGTGTCAACTCACTCATAGCCGCCTCCTGCACTGCTGCCAACTCAGCAGCCTCTGCAATGCTGCCAGAGCTACTACAACGATTTTGCTTGCTCCTAGTTGCCAGCAGCCCTCCAGGGCAGCCACCTTTGTAAGTTAAGTGGCCAGCCAACCTGGCACATTCCAGAACATCAACACATCGATGGGGGGGCTACACAAGGTTGCCCTGTCAACCTTCAATGGGAAACTTTCCTCTCTTACACCTTTCCCCAAAACATATGAGTAACCCCAAGTCACTCTTGACTCTTCATTATTTCCATTATCTATCTGTATTTTTTATCCAACTCAACTCTTGGTTTCCTCTGCCAATCGTGTGAATGCCATGAGCCACAACTCCTTCTGCTACGCCACATTTATTTGTTCCTGTACTTAGTAGCCCTGTTCACATGTTACAGTGAACACACATACATCCTGGCTGTACAAGTGTGTATATCTGTTTGTAAGAAAAAGCAAATGCACATTCAATTCACAAATGAAAGGAGTAACCAGTACCTGGATAAATGTGGGATTTGAATCACATACTCAGCTGTACATGTGTTGATTGTAACATGAGAACAATCGACTGTTCATAGATTGTGCATGCATTCACTGTAACTTGGGAACAGGGGTAATGTCTGCCTTTCTCACTGAGACTCAAAACAGATAACATAATCAGGAAAAAACGGAATGAAGAAGCAGTATAAGATATACTGTAAGCTACCAAATTTTTGCTGGATGCACCATGTCAATCATATTAATTGCTTATTTTATCTTTAACTCATGCAAATGTGAAGATACAGTTGGAAAAAACAATAAAATGTATTGCATATTTTGTTGTCAAAACTGATTTTCTATGAGGAGTCTTCTTTTCGCTCGCTTATTTTTCTGGGCTCAGCACTACAGAAAGGCTTTAGCATTGTTCTTGAACTCACAGCCACTCTGGAGTCATGGTTAGGGCATCGGACTAGGATCTGGGTGCCTTTTGGTGAAGATGTGAATTTCAGTTTTTGATAATTATCACAAGCTGCTCCACTTGGCAATATGCAGTAAAGGCCTGAAGTACTCTGCTAAGTAATTGTGAGTGAAATAAGATTACTCTATCATCCATGTATAATAAGGTGGAAATCACTGTGGTAATTTTAGAGGATGGAAACCTGAATTTGTTAAAAACTGCACGATTAAGTTAATATATAAATTAAAAAGTTGTGCTGCCAAAATGCATTCCTGTTTCACTCCCTTCACAAGTGGGACCCTACTATATAAATAGCCCTGTGGACTGCATCTTACCTGAAAAGTACTGAGACTTACTAGTGATTTCAGCTCTCATACTTTATTTCAGCTCAGAACAAGATGAAGTACCCAGCTCGCAGGCTGGTTTATATGTGCACAAGCCCCGCTCCCCAAACACACCCACACACAAGTGATTGGCCATTTACAGTGGCCGAGAGTTCCATAGGCTCTTGGCCAGGAGCCTAGCCTGCTGATAGGTGTCGGGCTGGCTAGGATCCACTTGTCCCATTGTTACTGAGAACGAAGCTCGGTCGCTTCGCCTGACTGTGTGGCGAAATGGCCGCGCACGCGGTCTGATATGGATACATTACATTACCCTTATGAAATTACTTCCATGTAGCATGCAAATGAGTATATAAAGTGTTCTATTTATTGTGGAGTTTTCAGGCTTTGCTCGTAGCCTGTGTCTGGAAATGCTGCTTTAAAATCAAAAATGCAGCACATAATGCCCCATGTGGCTTAGAACTGTATTACTCTGCTAAATGGTGCGATATCAAGCATTGATCTATGGTTGAGTGACTGTCTCTAAAACCCACCTGTTCCTCCATTAGTATATTTTCTTGGTCCAGACAGTAAATGTCTAGAATAAAGGTTGCTAACCATACTAAGGCCCCATTCACATGCTGAATTTTCCGCGGGAGAGTCACAAATGCTGGGCGGATTTTCAGGGTGCGATCACACCAGAACATCTGGTAAGCGTAGCGCACCCGTGGCGTGCCGCCGAAGCTGTGCAGTTTAAAAGTATCTCAACAAATGTACTAGCAAATGGTTTGCCACGGGCTGCCGACAGAATCGTTCTGTGTGATTGCGCCAGCGTGCAGCTTTCCCCCCAGCTGTCGTCCTTGACGAAATTGCGGTGTGCCGCCGTCACGTCTGATCACGTTCTGGCAGGTCTAATTGCACCGGCGCAAAGAGGGCCCCCCCACGCGTTATCTGGCTGTGTGACCGGGGCCTAAGAAGACTAATTGGGTGGTAGTTAGAAGGGTATTTCCTTTCTCCTTTTTTGTATATTGGGACAATAATAGCCAAGCCCCAATCACGAAAAACCGGGCTGACTGGTCAATATGTGTAAAAAGCACAGCCAGCATTGGGGGCCACCAGTCAATATTTGATTTAATCAGTTCTGGGGAGATCAAGTCACTTCTGGGAACCTTTCCTGGCTTCAGTTTGGTTGTTACTCTTTGAAACTCCAAAGTTGTTACTGTTACAAAGGAAGATATCTTAGTTGCCAGTCTGGAAGCATGTCAGAATTTGTTTCTGCAGAGTAGAAAACATGGAAGTAAGATTCCCAGCTTCTTGCTGATATAGTGCAAAACATTTTTAAAGTCTCTGTGGTTGGTTCCTCCTACTGCGGCAGCCATTTTGTGGTTGTCCGAATTCCAAAGGTGCCCACTGGTTGAGGAACCCTGACGTAAGGAGCTTTGGGTTGGCACTGAGGGAAAAGTCAGGGTATAAATGAAGTAAACAATTTTGCAATCCAGATTTATAGCATTGTTTCTTTTATGTATCAATGTTTTTGTTACCTTGTTTTCTAATTTGCAGTCTGCCTTGAGTCTCAAAGTAGAAGAAGAGGAGGAGGAGATTGGATTTATACCCCGCCCTTCACTACCCAAAGGTGTCTCAGAGCGGCTTACAAACTCCTTTCCCTTCCCCTCCCCACAACAGACACCCTGTGAGGTAGGGGGGGCTGAGAGAGCTCTGACAGAAACAGCTCTTTTTCAAGAACAGCTCTGGCAGAACTATGGCTTGCCCAAGGTCATCCAGCCAGGTGCAAGTGGAGGAGTGGGGAATCAAACCCGGTTCTCCCAGATTAGAGTCCGCACACTTAACCACTACACCAAACTGGCGGAGGAAGCTACTGGAGATTTTCATGGACTATGGGCCAAGACTATGTCTTGCAATTGCTAGAAATGTAGACAATGCTACTTGAGGCCTTCTTAACAAAATTAAGGTTGGTGTCACCTAAAACAGTTCTCTACAGTGTTAGGTAGTTGAAACTAACTTTGTTATTTTCTGTTCTGTATGATTTCTGAGTAATGTGTTGGCAATAACTATTTTTCTTTCTTAATACCTTTGGATAAACTTAACATTATTTTATAACAGTCTGGTTCTTGTGTGCACCTGCCCTGGGAACCCATGAGGTCTGACCTCGTGTTTCCTTGACATGGTGGCAGCTTAAGTGGGATCAGGGCTTTTGCGCACAAGTATCCTTAGAAGCCAACACATTCTCTGGGCATAAAGAGTGTTTGTTATTTTGTGAGTCAGGATGGATGAGACAGGCTGGGTGGCAGCAACAATGTTACCACATACCTCTGGCAGTGTTGCAGAGCTGGAGCTGCATCACAGTGCCATGGTGGAGGAGTTGAAGGCTGAGAGGCATGTTAACACCTCCAGTGGCTCAGAAGGTGAGGAGGGCTTGGAAGATTTATCAACCACTGGAAAGGGTCTTCAGCTTCCAGACATTTCAGAGGCAGAGGCACAGTCCGTGGAGAATAAAGAGTGGAAGCAGATATGCAATAGCTTGGTACTCCGATTAGGGACTACAGCCAGGAAACCCAAAGAAGTGCAACGCAAAGGCCTGCAGGAGGCGAGAACCAGGCACAGCGCGATGGAATGGAAGATGCAGCGGCTGCAGTAGGAGTTCAGCCAGGAGACCTGCGAGACCTGATCAACGCTTTTATGGATTTACAAACTCAACAGATAAATTTGATTACTTGTGACCAGAGTTGGAGTTGGGAAAAGAAAAAAAATTCTGTGTTCCAAGAGGGCCTCTGCTCGCTCAGGCAGGGCTATGCAAAATTTTGCTTAACTGCCTATTGGTGAGCTCCCGGTTGACCCCCCCTCCCCCTGTCATATCCAAGTCCTACTGTGAAGGCTGAACCATGCCTTCAGTTTTTATACATATCAACTCTACATATAGTCTCAGTGTATGTACAGTCCATAAGTCCTTATTTTGCCTTGGGGTGTGTGGATGACTTTGCCCCACTGAAGAGAAGAAACCTTCATGTAAGTTCCAATGTTTCTCCTTCAGTGGGGGGACGTCATCCAAAAATGGGTAGCTTTACGCAAGCTGTAGTACTGGAGGGTCAACCGGGAGTTCACCATGGAGGGAGGGCTGTTTGTCTTACTGCTAGTTTCATTTGTCTGCCCAGTACATTTAATGTACTGTCTGATCAAACTGTAACTCTGGTTAACTTGTGCACTTGCACTCGTATAAGATAATGAGTTAGTTTCTAATAGGGATTTCTTCATTGATTGCCACAGAAGAAGCGGAGGGAAAAGAGGGAGGAGCAAGGCACAGCAACAAAATGGGTTCATGCACACTGAATCACTGTGAAAGTTCTTCTTTGAATGCAGCCATTGTATTTATTAAGAATTTTGTTAATGCCACCTCTCCAGAAACCCTGCCTGGAGTGGCTTACAACATTAAAATAATAAGAACAAAACATTAGAAGATATTAATGAAAAATCCAGCATTCTACACCAAAGCTGCATATAAAGAAGTTTACTTGCAGTGCCATCCTAATACTGCTACCCACCTGAATCATCCTAAGCAGTGTTACGTCCTTCTAAATCCATGGGCTTCAAAGGATGTAACTCTGCTTAGGGATGGCACTGTCAAGGATTTGTGTTTAGTCTAAATGAGAAGTATTTATTCAGATATATCTCAGCCATGTGCAACCATGCGCATACGTGTATTCACGCCATTTCCTTCTAGAATACTATATGCTACTGTAATATGATCTAACATGCTGCCACAAAGATACTCAGCCAGCCAACTAAAAGCTGACACTTGCATAACCATTTATACAGCTGGAGTACATCAAAATTTACAACCCCCTTTCCCTGTGTGGTGCAGTCAACTGTGACAAATTATAACGCAACACAATTCCACTCCCAAATAAAAGGGCTGATTCTGATTTGAACCCAGCTAAGTCAAACAGCTTTGAAATTTATGAGCCTGGCTTCTTTCAGAATTAGAAAGGAGCCAGTTAAAAGCAAAATGGTGGTGGTGGTGGGGGAGTATATGAAGCTAATGAAAACAAGGAATAGTGTAATGTGATACTGGTCAGCCCCTCACTGGGTCTGTTGTATGCAAGCCAGTTAATGTTGCTCCAGCATTAGTTGCATGTGGAATTACAACAGAAGATCCATGTTGTGGATACTGTTATTGAAATCATTCACCTCCCAGATTTTTCCAAACACACAAAGGTGCCTTCATTGTAATCATGGCTGTCACCCTCCCTCCCCCTTGATTCATCAACATCACCAGAGGTATGACTCTGTAACCTACTTCTTTAAAATGTGCACTGACTTTCTATTGCTTAGTAGCACCATCTAACTACTCCCCACACTGCTATTATGCAGCAGACCTACTAACTCAACATCCAGTTCCTACGAAACAACTTGTGCAAACCCTTCCCCCAATAATGCTGCATCTGGGCTCAGTTAACTGTAGCTAAAAATTCCAAACTTTCCCTCTTCAATTCAAATGTTTATCTCAGAAACCACACACTGAAATGCACACTGCAGTGATAGTGGGTTGTTTTTTTAAACCACTGCAGCAGCTGTTGCTGTACTGCTCAAACAGGGCAGGAAGCTGCAGGGAACAGGAAGAACCAACTGGAACAAGAGGGAAGTTGCTTAATGGCATGGCTTTGAGCCATGTGCTCCCCTCCCCATTACATCACCCATCATTCTGAGGACAGAGTAACAGAAAGACTGTCCACCCCATAGAAAGTGCTGTTCCTGTCTACACCACCAATGTGAGAATTGCTAGAAATCTGCTCCTGGAGAAACTAAGAAAGGAACAGAGAACTGCTGTTATCAACAGTGTCTGGAACTGCCATTATGACTGTGTGTAGGAGTGATGACAAGAAATAGAAGCTTTCTTTTCCCTTTTGTATTTTAGCTTTTTTAAAGTATTGACAGATGCTTCTTTGTATGAAGACTGCTCTGAATGATGAAATAACTACCATGTCTGTTTTCTATTCCCCACTTTTCATTCAAGATTGACTCCCAAAACAGCTTACAACAATTAAAATCCAACATATATGTTATAGTATATAAGAAAGCCAGGGCTATATGGCAGGCTGTTCTGGCCTCTGGCAAATGATGTCACAATACAGACTCTTCCATCAAGAGAGGGAGTTTCTGCACTAACAGCTCACTGTAGCTTACCCCAGAGAATCTGAGCAGTTGAGCCTTTAAGGTTAGCATTGTATTTTGTGTCCCTGCCCTCTGCACCATTCTTTTTACTGCAGTTTATTTGTGAACATAAGAACATAAGAACATAAGAGACGCCAATGTTGGATCAGGCCAAAGGCCCATCCAGTCCAACACTCTGTGTCACACAGTGGCCAGAAATACCAGTGCCATCAGGAGGTCCAGCAGTGGGGCCAGGACATTAGAAGCCCTCCCACTGTTGACCCCCCCCAAGCACCAAGAAGACAGAGCATCACTTGCCCCAGAGCCCCTAGCTATACCTTGTGGCTAATAGCCACTGATGGACCTCTGCTCCATATGCTTATCTAATTCCCTTTTGAAGCCATCCATGCTTGTAGCACCCACCACTTCCTGTGGCAGTGAATTCCAAGTGTTAATCACTCTTTGGGTGAAGAAGGACGTCCTAATTGTAGTTATCGTCACTTATTACCTGTGGAAGGGCGTCCAACTGCCATCGCCTTGGCCAAGCGCATAATCAAGGCACACTGCCCCCTCCCCTTTCTCTCCTCTCCTCCCTGCTCTCCCACCCCCTTTGGCTAGCTGCCATCGGGCTACTCCAGGCATGCATGATCCATAGAGGGATTCCAGCTCGGCAGCTGGCTGGCTGGTCTGTCAGGAGGGGTGGCATCCCAAGGGTTTTAAATTTTTAAAAAATGGGCCTTCAAGCCTCTCCCATTGTTTCCAGTGGGCAATCCTGTCATTATTTTTAATACATCCCCCTCCAAGTTGTGTAGTTTGGCTATGGGGAAGGTAAAAGATCCCTCCCTAGGGTCCAGTGTGCCAAGTATGGAGGAGTGTATAAAAAAAATAAACCCCACAAGGTAGAAGCATCAAACTCTCAGAGGACCTCCCCAGGCTTTCCCTCTAGCTGTCCTCCAAGTTGTGTGCAGATTGGCTTCGGGGAAAGGGGAAATGTGCAAAGGATCCCAGCCCTTCTCCTACTTCGGGGGGGGGGGAGAGTGTGAACACATATCAAGACCAGTGATCTATCTACACTAGTGATTGGACTAAAAAGGGTTATTAAAAAGTTACAGTGATTGGGTAACCTCATTGTGCAGGACAGGAAAAGGTGAAAGAGGGAAGGAGAAAAGTGCAGAGTGGGGGGGAGACATGACAATAGAAAGGAGGGGTGGAAATAGGGTTGGAGATGGGTGGGAGATGGGCGGTGTCACAGAATCCGAGGAAACCTGTCTGCTTAGCATTACCTCTGGCTTGGAAGTGGAACAATTTTTAAGTCCGCTGCAAAAGCACTCTTGGATAACCCAGGGTGAAGGCATAGGGAAAGTGATCTGACGGCTGAATGCCCAAAAATAAATGCAGAAGCAAGTGACCTTTTCAGGACCAAGAGGGTACGGTTTTGGTGTGACAACCAGGCTGTGGTTCGGGTGGTGAACACGCAGACGTCTAAGTCGGAGAGGGTGATGCGCTTAGTCCGCAGGCTCATCCTGGTTTGCTTGGCTGCTAATGTTACATTTTCAGCATGTCATGTCCCAGGGGTCGATAACAACATTGTGGATGCTTTGTCTCACCTACAGGAGGAGCGGTTCTGCACCCTGGCACCAGAAGTCAACCTCATCTCAGACCCATTTCCTGAGGAGCTTTGGGACCTTGGGAAAGTACCATTATGCAAGGGATCTACAGCTCTGTAGCTTCATCCACCTTTAGGAACTATTCTAGGACAGCTGAGACCTTTTTGGCCTTTTCTGCGGAGGTTTGGGGCCCCACGACATGGCCAGTCTCAAGCAGCTGGGTGCTGTGCTACATTGCTCACCTTAAGGACCAGGGATTCTCCCACAACACCATCCGGGGACACATGGTGGCCATTTCATTTTTCAGCAAGGCACGGGGATTCCCTGATCCATGCAACTCCTTCGCAGCCACCTGACCAGCACAGGCTGTTGACATTCAACACGCTTACTCTGATTGTACGTAAGCTCCCGCTTTTGTGTTGGTCTCCTTATGAGACCACATTGTTTGAAGCCACCTTCACAATGGCATTTTTTTGGGCTCTCCGGATGGGGGAGTTGGTGGCAAACTCAAGAACGTTCTTTACTAATCATCCCCTGGGGGTTTGGAATGTTGTGTTTGGTTTAGCTGGCCTGTTCTTATTCATTAGGAGATCAAAGATGGATCAGCTGGGCTGTGGGGCCTGCTTGTAGCTTAGGCCATTGCTGGGGGTGGCCCCTGCCTTGTATGGACCACACGGGCATTCTTAGCATTATGGCCCACAAGGGCAGTTCCCTCCTCATCCATTGGGATGGGATGCCGCTGACCAGGTATCAGTTTGTGGGCATCTTAAGAGCTGCGGTGGGTGCTCTGGGTCTGCCTTACCGGGAGTTTGGGCCCCACTCTTTTTGAATTGTGGCAGCTACCACTGCTGCAGACCTCAGGCTTTCCCCATCATGCATGCAAAGTATAGGGCGGTGGTGCTCGGGGGCCTGCAAGGCATACATACAGCCACACCTGGAGGGAATTTAAATTATTTTCAAGATTCACAGGTACCTTCTTTCAATTATTTTAATAGGCTAACTTGCTCTGGATGGTTGTTTGCCCGTTATCCCCAGATGCACCAATTGAGACTTTTGGTTCCTGTTCAGAGATTACAGCCTCATCTTGGCCTTTGCTCTTTCTTGTTACATTCCTAGCTCCAGCACCTGCCCTCCAGTTGCATTTCCCATTTTAGAGTCACCCTTTCTTATGTGCTGGAGGTTTGAGTAAGATTTACCATGAGACCTTAGTCTTGACAGAAGGTTCCTTGGCAGCCTGTTTCAGTAGATGAAATTGTCAGAC
Organism: Gekko japonicus; assembly: GCF_001447785.1. NCBI lineage: Eukaryota > Metazoa > Chordata > Lepidosauria > Squamata > Gekkonidae > Gekko > Gekko japonicus. The sequence goes on from NW_015178845.1 coordinate 15,649, forward strand.
ATCATTTGAATGTGGAATCTTTAACTGCCTGTTATAATCCAAACAGAGACAGGATAATGATGAATCAGTGTCTCTCATTTTCCATTTATTAGTTTTCATTGCTTAGAGAAGCTGGACTTCCTGCTTGCCACATGATTATAATTTCTGATCATCTGCTGTATGAATGGAATTGAGTCTTGGAAAGAAGACTCTGAACAATGTCAAACTGGCATGTTAGACAGCTGCAGCCAGAGGGCTGCAGATAAATGTTTTGACTAGAGAACAATTCAATTACTCATCCTGTGATGATGGGAACTGAATTTGGCTAATGGCTTGTGATCTGATCTTAACCCTTCTAGCACAGCTGGCTTTTGCAGGCAGGCTATCCTGAAGACACAAAGCTATGGAGAAAAAGAAGAATAAGTGTGATGCTCTCTGAAGGGTTAACAAGCTCCAAAGAAGAAGCAAGCCTCCTGTATTTCATCTGCTGCTTTACTGTAAAAACAAAGACAATATTTGCAAAGAGATTTACCGTAGCTCTTTAAAATTTTATGACTGCCTATGCAGTCTCGGAGATGCATTCCCAAGAAGAACACAGAACAGCATGGGGGTGATATTCTTGGCATTTCGCATCCTGACCTTTTGCTATCATAGTGGCATAAGAGGAAAGAATAACTCTGCCAGTGTCACAAACAGACCCACCATCCTTTAGTAATCTTTTTACCCCTTGGTCATCCAAGGGCCCTACTCCTTCCCTGGCTGGTTTTCTGCTACTAATGTATTTGAAGAATTTTTTTATTGTTGGTCTTTATGTTTTTTTGCATTATGTTCCTCATAGTCTGTAAAGTACTGGGTTCGCACATGGAGACTAACTAACTAGACGCACTTATTGTACTTCACAACAAGAGAAAACACACAGCCCGGCAAGGGCCAACTATATACACTCCACCCAGGCACATCCACAGTTCCATTGGGGGTTTTGAATTTCGAAGATCCTATTGGAGGACTCAGGGTGGACTAGGATCCTTGGTCCCTATTGTGTTTGGAACCAAGCTAAGGACTGAGGTCGCCGACCCCTGGTGGCGGTCCATGGACATAACATAGTCCCTTTTTAATTTTTCTCTGAAAGGTAAAATATGAAGCTAACTATTCAGAAATATTGCAGGAAGTTGATCATGATACAATTCCCTCCCAACATACACCCTTGCCATTGGCAGGGATTTCACCACCAATTAATTTTACTGACTGACATTAAGAACTGGCTGCTATTAAAGCTAAACAACAATAAAAATGCACAACCTGCTTTAGCAGACTTTGGAAATTTTGCAGTATTGTTTATCTGTAGTCTCTCTTCCTTAGCTGGTGGGACAGTCAAGGCCAAACAAGGCCCCTTTGGACGTATGGAACGATCCATCTTTGGCATTTGGCAATCCCTACTACAAAGAGATTTCTGAGAAACACAACCCCTAAGGGGGTAAAAAATGTATTCCCCCAATTGCTTTCCATGTGCCTGGCAGTTTACTGCCTCCTTGCCCCCTCCACCTCTCTGATTGGACAACTGTGTAGCTTAGAGTTCTGAGGTAAACCTACCTGCTTGCACACACCTCCCTCTGATAGTTCAGTTGAGGATCTTAACGTTCTGAGGTAAAAACACAGTTAAAAGAGACTGCAGACAGTTGAGGACAGTTACAGAAAGCAGTGATTCAAGACTCCTGAATAGACATTTCTCATAACAACCAGTATGGCAATTGAGTTTATGAATGTTCATGGGGAAATAGTAAAGGATCTTTCTAGGAGCCTTTTCAATGCATGCCTCCCTCATGAACCTGAAGAAATGTCCAGTACATCACCACTCCCTCAGACCCCCTCACACCTCTCACCTCTTACTGCCCCCAAGAAAGTTCCTGACATCAAGCCAGATACACCAGTGCTACCAGGAGAAGGCAACTTAGGATGTCTGAAGGCATTGGGGAGCCTGGACTAGCAGGATTGCTAGGGAGATGCTGCTTGGGCACCCTCCCTGATGCCTTTCAATGCTCTGCACCTGACAGACAACCACCTGTCAGTTGGTGGAGGGGTGGGCCCAGCAGCATTGCTAAGGTGTTTCTGCTTCAGCAGCCTCCCTGATTGATTAAAGTTGTCTGGCCCTGCTCCTACACCTGACAGACACCTGCCTGTCTGATATTGGGGTGGAGTGTGTTTAAAGGCATCAGGGAGGCTGGGCCAGCAGCAGCGCTAAGGCAGTCCTGCTGAGTAAGCCTCCCCAATGGCTGTAAGTGTAGCTAAAGTCATTGGGGAGGCTGGATCAGCAACATCGCTAAGGTGATCCTGCTGTGGCAGCCTCCCTGATGGATTAAAGTACCCTGGCCCTGCTCCTACATGTGACAAACACCTGCCTGTCTGGTGTAAGGGGGGGATTTTGTTTAAAAGCATGGCATCTAGGAGGCTGGGCCCCTTTTGACCCCCTTAGGGGTTGAATTTCTAAAAATCCCTTCTTAGTGAGCATCTGTGCCATGGTCGGAGTGCTCTCCCTGAATTTCGTGTTTCTAGGTCCAGGGGTTTGGCCTGGGCATTGATTTTATGGTGAGAGGACTTTCTTTTATATATATAGATGAAAGCTTGGAATTCAGATAACCTAGTACACATCATTCATAGGTTTTTATGTGTGTCATGTGATTTAGAGGATTTGTAGAACAACGTCACATAGCCTCAAGGAGAGTCAACACTAGAGATGGGCACGAATCAGAAAAATGGAGGTTTGTGGTGGTTTGTGAACCTCCATGAACTTTTCCATTTAATGAACCGGTTTGGGTTCATGATGTTTGTGCAGCTTCCAAGCGAGGGAGAGCAAAAGAGATCACTGAACTGGCTTGCATCTATTAGATACATTGGATACAATGGAGAAATTGTGCTGCTGCTACAGCATGAGTCCAGAGGTGGGGTTTAATGTTTAAACCTCTTCTCTGCTCAGCTGGCAGGCAGGGGGGAAAGAGGGGAGACACAGCCTCTTGTCGGCTGAGTCTTCCCCTTGCTTGCTAGCAGGAAGAAGACTTGGCTGCCAGCAACAGAGGCCACACAGCCCTCTGGCTCAAGGGCCCTGGTGTGATGCACCTTCTGACCCCCCCCCAGGGTCTGGGTGTGACCTACTAGCAGGTTGTCAGTTAGCAAGGCATTGTCCTGCTTCAGCCAGTGCCATGAGTTTAATTAAGAGTTTGACTGCCCTGTGCTGGGAGCTCAATGGCTGGTTTCTTCAACCCCTTCTTTCTGCCGGCTGCTAGCCTGCAGCAAAGCTCCTGTTCATGGACAGAAAGCAGTTACAACATTTGAAATCTTGGGGTGAATTCTTGGGTGGAGGGCATTTCTTCATACATGGTATATGTTACAAGAGCACTTCAGGATCTCCACAGAATTAAAAGTGGTCATAACCTATGAAGATCTCAATGACTTTGGGTCATCATACTTCAAAGACTTCCTTCTTGACTTTAGTCATGATCCAAAGAAAGAGGAGGGAGAAATGTAAGCTATCTTAAGCTCTTCAGAGAAAGGTGAGTTTCAGACAAGGCCCATGCAAAAAAAAAAATTACTAAGCTTTTCTCAGTGATCTTTGATACCATTATGGACCGCTCAGAAAGGAGTGTGTGTGTGTGTATGTAAGTAATATCTTTGGACATTATAATAAGCAGCTGAATACGTTTTCTTACTGCAAAACCATTGTTAAGTCCAAAAATTAAATTGCATTGAGAGGATGCAGAAATAAAATATAGAACTGTCTCTATGCAGATTCTTTTTCAAATTTTAGGGTAAGGCACAGCGAAAGAGCTTGTACAGCCCTTCAGTATAATACCTGAAGATGGATTATTAGTACTAGACCAGCTCAGTCTGTACTAATTGGCTGTGACTTGCCACTGTCTTGGGTAGAGGTTTTTCCTAGATTTTTTAAATGGAGGCATTAACTGGGGGATTGATTCTGGCTCTTCAATCTTGGAAAATACATATTTTATCATCTTGGTGCTCTCCATAGGCACAAGTCCAATGCTGTATATTTCTTCAGAAGTAATATAAGCTCTTTTTATTCAAAATGCTTTCTAGAGACATGAATAAGATGGGTATAAACTAGTGAAGAAGGGAGGAAAATCTGTCATCATCATACCTTAAATTTTAGTATGTTTTACAATAGGTACCTGATAAAAGCCATTTAGGCAGAAGAATGTTAAGCCTCTAAGTAGAACAGTGTAATTGTTCGATGGGTTACTGACATTCTATATTTATAAATGCTTATGACAAATAGAGAACAGTTTCTGCTATCTTTCTACATGCTTCTTTTATCCCTTTTTCCAAGTAACATTCTGCTACTCAAACCCACTCTATGCTACCCAAGGTTAAAGTATCACTTTAAAAGACCAACCAGCCCTGAAGACCTTAAAATGTTCACTGCTCGTTAAACAGGATTCCTTCAGACATCTCCACAAAGTATGTTTAAGATTTGCAATTTTCTTCAACATTAAGAAGCAGAGTTAGTGTTGCCAACCTCCAGATGGGGCCTGGAGATTCCCCAGAATTACAACTGATTTCTACATGACAGTGATCAGTTCCTTTTGGCATGATGTACTGTATCAAAGGCTGCAGATAAATACATTAAGAGCAACAGAGTGGCATGGCCTTTGTCTACATTCAGACAGAGGTCATCAACTAAAGCTAGCAAAGATGTTTCTGTCGCGAACACTGGCCTGAAACCTGAAAAGGGTGTTGAGCAGATGAGTTATCCAAGGAGACTTGGAATTGGTCCACTACTGCTCTCTCAATCACTTTCTCCAGAAAGGCTAGATTAGATAATTGGCCACATCATTTTTATATAGGGATACTTTTTAAAGGAGAAGATGGAACTGATGGAAGATACCCTACGTTAGTGAATTATTTATAATACATGCTAAGGGTTGTTGATGTAGTCCTTACATGATTTTAGCAACCAGGATAGACAAGGGACCAGGGTACAGGTAGTGGTCTTCACAGATCACGGGATCTTGCTAACATCCATCACAGAAACTATTAAAATGATCCATAAATAAAGCAGTTTATTAGGCTTTTCTTCTGATGTGCTGGTATTACAGCTGGCATCTAGATCAAAGCATACTCTATTGTGGCCCCGGTCACATGGCAAAGTTGCCGCGGGAGAGGCACGGATGGTGGGCGGATTATCCGGGCGCGATCACACCCCAATATCTGGGAAGTGGAGCGCACCCGTGGCTTACCGCCGACAATGCGAGTTAAAAAACTAGTACCTCCAAGGTACTAGTAAACGTTTGCCACGGGCTGCCTCCAGACCCCAGTGGTGTGATCGCCCCGGCGCGCGGCATTCCCCTCTGATCCCTTGTTTCCTGCTAGTGCCGAGGGAAGGACCGGTGGTGTGCCGCCGGCAAGTCTGATCGCATAATCGCGGATCAAACTGCACCGGGGCAATTAGCCACGCCTCCCCCCGCGATATCTGGCCTGTGTGACCGGGGCCTTTATCTGCAAAAAAATTGGTAAAAGGCTCAGCTAATTGTCTGTGCCTGGGACAGTACACATCAACAGGTGCTGAGATGTCTTGAACAACTGGGATGGATGTGAAGTACCTAACGTTATAATAGCAGAGAAGTAACCTTTCTTTGTTGCCATCACCACCACCCCATATAATGAGCTCTATAGCATGATCTGTCAAATTCAGTATGATTTCTCTACCAGCACCATTCTAGACAAAACTGAACCTCCTGGTTTACCAACCCTTTTCACATCATGCATGGTAAACCGGGGGCTCAGTTTTGTCCAAGGGCAGAAGAGGTCTATGAGGGGCAACCTTGTTGATAGCTTCAAAGAGCTTCACATTCCATGTTTCCACTGTGGTCTCAACATATGTTTGGAATCCTAAAATCCCCCAGAGTGTTCTGGAATCCAATAGGATTTATGATCCTCCATGGCTGGACCATTTTAACTGAACCTCCTCTCATGTGAGTACTGCAGCCACATTCACCTTGGTGTTAAGTAGTTAGTGGTCATAAAATGCTTCAGGGAGAATCTCTAGTCTTGAAACCAAACCTTTCCTCAAAGTCTCAGTGCAAAAGATTAAGTCTAAGACATGTGACCTCTTTCATGTGTTGGGCCAGTAACAATTTAGCGGTGACCCAAGGCAGTCAAAGAAGCTTAAAATCCCGGGCCAGTTCCAGCAAGTTATCCTTGGCATGAATATTGAAGTCCCCCAGAATGGTCAGTCTAGGAGTCTCCAGCACAGGCCCGTAGCTACATTGGAGCATTTTGGGGCCCGGCCCCCTGACTTTCTGAGAAGGCCCCATGACTTCCATCTAGCCCAGGCCCACCACTGCTGCCCCTTCCTCAAGCATGGCTTGCTTCTCCACTGCTGCTGCTGCCCCTTTCCCAAGCAGCTGGTCAGTTTCTCTGGCATGGCTCTGGCGTGCTTTCTCCAGCCGCATGGCAACAGTGGTGCGGTCTGAAGGCAAAGACCTGCCCAGGTCCTGGAGGAAGAGCTGCTGCCTTCTCAGCTTCCCAGAGCCCTGTGGGGGCTGGAAGCCATCGAGGGAGGGAGGGAGAGGATGGCAGTCAAGGCGGCACTTACCAGGGCAGCGCAGCCCACCAGCAGGAGAAGCAGCAGTGTCAGCGGCCCTGTCTGGCCACAGAGCACTGGCAGCATCAACCAAGGGTGGCCATAAGTGCAGCAGTGGCAAGGCCCATCAGGAGTCCAGTGGGCTGAGGAGGAAGCTACAAAGGGAAGGTGAGGCTCCACCACCGAGGGAGCAGGAGAAGCCAAAGGCAGGCCAGGGCTGTGGGGGCTTGCCGGTCCTTCTGCCTCCCTCTCTGCAGGACCAGGCCAACCAGTGTCAGGCTGCCGCGCTCAGAACCATCTCGCATGCCCAGGCACTCAGGAACTGCTTCCATTTGCATTTACTCAAGAGAACTTAGCAGCCTCTTTGGCTCTGAGTGGTTCACAGATGCTCCAACTGGCTAGCCTGAGTTTTTTAAAATTTAATTTTTGTGTGTGACATCAGTGCCCCCTGACTTTATTTGTTTATTTTTAGACTTATATCCCGCCCTCTCCTTGATGGGCTCAGGGTGGCTTCCAACAATACAATACAATACTTATTTAAAGGCCCCCTGAATTTAAAAAAAAAAATCCTGGCTACGGGCCTGCTCCAGCACCACATCTGACAGTACCTCTGCCAACTCAGAGGGTGCCCACTGGGGAACTATGTATCCAGTAGACAAGAAGTATGCCTAATCAATCCTTAGTCCCTAATGTAAGGATTGTACAGTCAGTGCCAGTGATAGTTTGCACTGGGAGTGTGCAGAAATTGAAAGACTCACAGAAGATAATAGCCATGCCTCCTCCCCAGCCACTTGTGCATGCTTGGTGGAGGACCAGTTAGGACAGGGCAGAGGTCTGCAGTTTTGTGCTTCACTGATCTGGTTTTGCACAATATTAGTGTAGATGTGGGGAAAACAGGGGCCCCTGTACCTACCAGCTCCCAAATATGATCCTTGGAGGCTAGAAGAAGCTACCTATTTGTCATTGCATATCTCCAGTGTCTCATTTAAAATGGATCGTTATGCATGCAGTGTTGATTGCTACACATGCAACATTAGCACATCAGTGCGATGCCAGTCTAGGCCATGGATCTCTAGTGAGCTAATATGGCATGTATAGTGGCCTTGTACTGAACTTGTAAAGAGTGGAGCGTACTGGGCCATACAACATTAGACAGGTAAGTTCTTCTTGCCTGCCAGCTTCATGCTAAAGGTGGAACTGAGATCTCTGCTTGCAGGGAGGAGTTTCTTTTTTTACAATACAAGGGAAGATTAACAAATATGATCATCCAGTCTGCCAGTTCAGATCTCAGATGCATGTCTAGGTTGGGCTGCAGCTATAGCTGCAGAAATTTCCTTATTAGTTGTGCTTCTGCTGAGGCAATAAGAATCAGCCTGACCATCCTGTCACAAGCAAAATTAGAGCACTTCAGCATTTTCACAGCACACGTTTGAGAATGGCAAATGACAAAATCAAGTAGCCATGAAAAGATTATAAACCATTTCAAATTCACCTGGTAGATTTAGCAGCTCAGCTCTTTACTCTTTACACATTCATGACATGTTAATAGCAAGGGTGAAGTTAATAAAGTGAATTTCTGCTTAATGTACTGCTAAGGGACACAATTGGAGGTGGGCCAAATCACACAGAGGAAGAAATCACTGATGACATCAAAGTGCTGCCCCCCGCACCCCCAGCAAGCAATCCCAAGATTTTTCAATATTTTCTTGCATTTTCCTATACAAAGCACAAGACTTACAGCGGTTTAATAGAATTTATACTTTCTCACAGACACCTCTCTGCAGCCTAGTTTAACACATATAGCATGGAGACAATTTCCTCTCATCCAAACAAGAGGGATTTGGATGGTCAAAGAGTAAGTAGTAGCCCTGACCATACTTCTCTGGAATGTGGTCTATGCTATGTCTCTGATTGTATTCCCTTCCCCAGTCTATGGACAGGGTGCAAATGCATTTCTGTGAGCACACAGTGAAACATCTGAACACCTATACATGCAATATATATACGTGTAAGTTGTTATTTTAATATTGCTCTAATTGTATTATTTAACTGTTGGACACCACCCTGAGCCCATCTGGGGAGGGTGGTATATAAATCTAATAAAATAAATAAATAAATACCCCTGCAATATAGAGGGATCCTTCTTCCATACCTGTATGTGTGCTCACATTCTGCCAGCCACAATGATGGGCACTTTGCTAGTATCCTTAACACCAAATTTTCCAATTTAGGGAGGCTCTGCTTTATTTGCTCTACTTCTCTTTTTTTCTGTCTCAGAGCATCAGAAAATTCCAGTGCTTCCTTCCAAGAATAAATAATAACCATTCAAACAAAAATGATACCAGCAGGGACCAGGAAAACACATGTTAAGTATTTGGGCAATGTATGGAATGTTAATAAAGGACACCCAAATTTGCTGACAAGTTGATTCATTTCCCAGTAGTGCATGTAATCCATAGAATTGGGGTATACCACAGTGAAATCCATTGGAGAAACAGAACCGCAGACCACACCTATACAGGAATTCTGGACTAATTCAGTCTGGCTTTTATGCTGAACTTGTATTCTCAGAAACTGCTGTTAACAGTTAAAGGGATTTTCATGGTTGTTAAACTTCAAATAGAGAGAGATTTGATGAAATGAGAAATAGGAGGGAGGGAGTTCCTGTTTCCAAAACAAGCGCTTCTGAATTATTTGGAAACAGGAAGATGGTATCAGAAGCTCAATGTGAGAGTGGTATTTTGTTTTGTTATTTTGTTTCAAGAATATTATTAGGCCTTCAGAAAATGGCAGATGGCCAAAGAAGCACTCAGTGGAGTTTTTCATCTCTGATTTTTTTTCTTTTTGCTGCTAGCCCTTAGGGGAAGTTTTAGGAGGCCAGGATGTTTTATCATCCATTTGTACTATTTATTCCTCTCTGCCCTCAGTTTTAAGATCCTGCTTATACTAGGCTGGTAGTTTAATTGGATTTATTCTAAATATGAGATTTTAAATAGCTCTTTCTCAGCCAATATAATGCAGTAAGTGGGTGCCTTTTGATCTGATGAATCCATAGGTGCCCTTCCTGAATCACAAACCACAACTGATGCCAAGGATAAACCTGACCCTATGAAGATGCTTCAGTTTCACTGTCATAAGCAGATTAAATGGGATTCTGTGCAAGGCAGACAGTGCACAGGTACATAGATCTACCCCACTGCCTTTTTAGCCATCCCCCAATGTCTCATACACCAGTATTCTTTGAGCAGAACATTGGATGGGCTAACATAGAGCCATTATAAGTGTCCTCAGCACTTTCCCAGTGGGCAGATAGCCAGACTCAGGACTAGGGATGGGCACAAACTGGGAACACGCAGTTCGGTTCATGGTTCGTGGTGTGCCTGGTTCACAAACCCCAAACCATCATGAACTTATAGGTTTCATGATGCAGTAGAACCTCCCCTGCTGTGCTAGAGACACCAAACTTGCAAGAGATCTCCAGCTGTCTCTCCTCTACCTGCTCTTCAAGTTTGGTGGGGATTGGATTTACAGGGTTCGAGTTACAGCCCCCCAAAGAAGGTGACTCTAGGAAAGTGCTTTCTGGGGAGATGACAGGTGAAGGTTCAAGAAGTTCAGAAATGTATAGAATGGATCCTGATATGTCAGTTTTTATTTTGTCCATCAGTCGTAGGACCTCCTCTC
>NW_015178846.1:0-11911 GCF_001447785.1 Gekko japonicus
AAACATAAGCTCATATCGTTACACTCCCTATGCTGTTTAATATCTATATGTGTCCTCTTGCCCAGGTGGTGTGGAGTTTCGGGTTGGGCTGCCATCAGTATGCTAATGACACTCAGCTATATCTGTGGATGGGCAGCTGGCAGCCACTGCCCCATCTAATTTGGCTGATGGGTTGGAGGCTATAGCTGCATGGCTGAAGCAGAGCTGATTGAGACTGAATCCAATAAAGACGGAGGTCCTGTGGCTGGGTGGGGATGATCCGAGGTTGGGGTGCCAACTCCCTACACTTGATGATGTGCCACTAACACCAGCACTGTCAGGAGTTTGGATGTGCTCCTGGATTCCTCCTTATCCATGGAGGCTCAGGTTGCAAATATTGCCAGCCTGGCATTCTTCCAACTGCACCAAGTCAGGCAACTGGCCCCCTTCCTCATCACACCTTGCCACAGTGATCCACACAATGGTCACCTCAAGGCTGGACTACTGTAACTTGATTTACATAGGGCTGCCCTTGAGTCTGATCTGGAAACTGAAGCTTGACCAGAATGCAGCAGCAAGGGTACTTACAGGTACCCCAATAAGTGTCAGCTGCACTGGCTCCAAGTTGAGTACCAGATCTGCTTCAAGGTTTTGGATTTAACCTTTAAGGCCCTTAATAGTCTGGGACCACCTCTCCACCTCTCCTGGTATGTCTCCCAGAGAGTGCTACACTTGGGAGATCAAAACCTACTGGTGGTCCCTGGCCCAAAAGATATCCAGCTGTCCTCAACCATAGCCAGGGCTTTTTCAGTCCGGTGGAACTCTCTACCTAGTGACATCCGTGCCCTTCAAGACCTAACCCAGTTCCGCAGGGCATATAAAATGGAAAAGTTCCACCAGACCTACAGATGAGGACAGTGATGGCCTTTTGCCATATCCGGCCTGCGATTCGTCATACGGAAGGAGAGGAAGAACAGCACACCAATGATGATCTGGTAGAATTATCTCATTGATTTTATTGTAATTAACTGTTGTGTCTTTTAATTATTGTATGTTTACTCAGTGTTGTACACTATCACTGAGCACTTCAGGGGAGGGCAATTCATCATCATCATCATCATCATCATCATCATCATCATCATCATTATCCTAATATCAATTATTGTGTGTGAGGTACAAAAGGAATAAAATGAAAGAGACAAGTGTAACATCAAAGCATTTTTGTGCTTATGGAAGATTACTGAGGGCTCAGTTAGACATGAATTTGTGGGCAATTGGTTGTTTATTTTTTCAGGTTCCCTATTTTGAAACAAAACTAATGTATAGGGACTCACAGTAGTTATGTAGGGTTTGTGGGAGGTTGTGGGGGCTTTTGATGTTCTACAATCAATCCTCGAGTGATCAAAGCCCTTCAGGTGAATGATCCATGATTCCATCTCAAAGGGGAAGCTGGAGTCAGTCAGAGCAATCATGTAAATTGGCTTTTGCCAATTTGAGAGAGCCAGTTTGGTGTAGTGGTTAAGTGTGCAGACTCTAATCTGGGAGAACCGGGTTTGAGTCCCCACTCCTCCACTTGCACCTGCTGATGTGACCTTGGGTGAGCCACAAGCTCTGGCACAGCTGTTCCTGAAAGAGCAGTTTATGTCAGAGTTCTCTCAGCCCCACCCACCTCACAGGGTGTCTGTTGTGGGGAGGGGAAGGGAAAGGAGTTTGTAAGCCGCTCTGAGACTCCAAGTGAAGGGCGGGGTATAAATCCAATCTCTTCTTCTCTTCTTCTTCTTCTTCTTCTGCTGGGTTTTACTATTTCAGATTACACACTGGAAAATGTTATGTTTGAATACTCTGCCAATACCAAAACTTCCTTAAGCATACAGAACCAGCATGCCACAGCAAAGACTCTAACCTAGCTTTATCCTTGGCATTTCCCCCCCATTTATACTGAAGGTATAATTTTAATATGGGGAAGCATCAGACATTGAATCTGTCATCTGCATTCTGAAATGGCATAGCAGAGCAACAGATGCATATTTATAGCTACATCCCTGCTGATCATGTGTTTTGTGATGAGTCTTCATTCCAAAGACCCACATTGAGGCTCCATTGATTTGTCTACCATCCCTGTCACCCTGTTTGTATACAAATAGACAAACAAATGCAGTGCATTCCTCAAGGTGGCAGCAGCAGCACATAACAGCAGAAGTCAAATCTTTAGAAAAGAGCACTTTCCTTTCCTTGTTTGTGCTATATGCCCTGATATCAACCAGAATGGATTGTTTCAAAGGAGCTGTATATGAAGCTACCTTTGAATAATGTTTCGAAATGGTAATGAGTCCAGAATGCACCAACTAGGTTGCTGATTGACAGGAGTCAAGAGATGCTATAAAACACCTACTTAAGGATCTGTATGGGTTTTTAGATAGATACTGAGTCCAATACAAATGCTGCCGTTAAACTTTAACGACATAATAATCTGGGTCTAGGTTACTTGAAAAGATGCCTGCTCTTGTATCTTATCAATTGCGGTTTCAGATCCATCCCATTTTCATCTTGCCCTACAGGGTGGAAGACACAGTTCTCCCCTACTACATTTTATCTTCACAGCAGTGCTGCAAGGGGGGCTATGCTGCGAGAGAGAGAGAGAGAGAGAGAGACAGACAGACAGACAGACAGACAGACAGACAGACAGACAGACAGAGACTGCTTTAACGCCATCCAGCAAACATCATGGCAGAGTGAGGGTTTGAAACCAGATCTCTCAACTTCCCGTTTAACACTGTACTAATGACATTACACTGGGTATCTTCAGGTTCATCAGAGGATGTCTCATTTGAGGTGAAACTACTGCCTTGTATCCTGTCAATAAATCTGTCAACCTAAGATGCTTTCCTCCAGCTGAAGTGGTTCTTCTGTCAGAGGAAGAGTCCCTTCCATCTGAGGAAGGCTTTAAACTTTGCTGAGGTGAGTGGTAAGCTAGAAGCCACAATCTGAGTTTTGACAATTGAGTCCTACATCTGGAAATTTCTCAGTAGTAGCACCCTTTTTATGGAACTCTTTTCCATTGGATAGAAAAGGACAACAGATGTCAACTGTTGGGTAACTAATGCAATGAATGGAGAAAACCAGCAATCAGCTGAAGGCAGGGGTAACTGTTGTGTGTGCATTGTGGCTGAGGTAACGAAACAGAAGAGATGTTACTCAAATCGGTCCCTCTGTTGGGCCTGTCAGGTGCAGAAAGCTCTATTGCAAATGGTGACGGGACCACCAAGTATGGGTTCAACTAGTTTTTTAAATTTATTAAAAATACTTATTTAAATTAATTGAATGGCTGCTCTACATCACTGCTTATTCCAATGAGATTATGATTTTGAGGGTGGGCGGTGCTAGGCATCCACCTGATATGTCCTTTGGGAAGATCTACCCAGACTCCAAACTCAGCTGGCACTGCCACCATCCTTGCTTATCACCACCTGCACAGCCACATGTGCATAGATATGCCAAGCTTTATCCCTCCCCCTGATGTGCTGCAAGGTTCCTACCAGGTTCAAAAGATGCCACTGAGTACCAGGGACACTCCTTTACAACACATCCAGTCACAAGGCATGGGATGGCCTGTTTTGGAAGATCCCCCCATAATGCTGGATGTCTCGGGGTGCTTGTCAATTAACTATTCTAAGTAACCTGCCCTACTCTTGCCAAACTAGTTGTGGAAAGTGCCGTCAAGTCACTACTGAGCTATGGCGACCCTGCAGGGTTTTCAAGGCAAGAGACATTCAGAGGTGGTTTGCTATTACCTGTCTCTGTGTAGCGACCCTGGACTTCTTTGGTGGTCTCCCATCCAACCAGGGCCAACCTTGTTTGATTTCTGAGATCTGATGAGATCGGTCTAGCCTGGGCCATCCAGGCAAGAATAGCTTACAATCATCCGCATTTAAACAACTCATTGGAGGGTCAACTTGCAGCAAAAAATGTCTTCAAGTGAGAAGTTAGAATTGAGTAATCAGCCTAATACCTTCTCCTGATCAGTTGACCGGTGTGCTTCTGAACCAATAACATTCCATGCCTCATTTTAGGTTAATAGGCCAGGGAAAATTGATCCATGGCATTATCTGCCAATGCTGTGGATTTCCCTTAATAAAATACAGTTACTCATGGCCACGGGGAGGCTCTAGATCAGAGGTCTTTAATCAATGTGCTCTTTGCAGCATTCCAGCAGACAGGCTAGTATTATGTGATCATGCCCAAAAGAATTTCTGTTGGTTCAGGGGCCCCTACTTTGATATCAAATTGGATATTTTTACCCAGACCTCTGGCAGTCAAGTCAGATGATCTTTTTGGCATACAGAAATAAGAGGTTACATGTGGGGGAGCAGCCTTGTATGTAACAGAGAGAAGAGGATTCTACTGAAGGAGATGAGGACTCATGTGAGAGACTAGGGGTGTGCACACACAAAAATGGATTTGGTATTTGCTTATATTCCTGAATCCTGGGGGAAAAAACTGAGATTAATGCCATTTTTTTCCTGCAGAAATGAACCATTTCTTGAAAATCTTTTGCATTCAGGAGTCCCTTGACACAGACAGCCCCATGTGTTGAGAAGCAATGGAAATGAGACATTAATGTGTAATTTCATTGATAAAAGGGGAGAAAAAGAAGCAGTTATTCGTTTGAATTGTGAAATGTACATCATGTTCCACAGATGATTAAAAATACATAATGAATACTTACCTGGAGGGGCTTCTCACTGAGGTCTGAGCGGGAATGCATCAAGAGCCTTTCTACAGAATGACTTTATAATGGCTATGAGAGAAATTATTGATTAGCTCATCAAATATAATGATGGCATTCATTAAAACCATTATTATGACACATAATTACCACCTCCAACAATGCTGCAGCAGAGCATGACTCTTGAGCTACCAAAATAAAATAGTCAAGCAAATGTTGTTTCTTTCCTCAAAAAGATTCTCACAATACATGGATGACTGGATCCTTGCATAAATGCAATCTCAAATGTTTGATTTTTTAAGTCTAAGGCAGGAGATGAATTATAAGGGGGGTGTTTTGGCACAGCATTTTTTCCCTCTGTGGAAGAAAACTTGATGAGAGGATGAAAAATCTAAATGGGTTTTCATGGGAAAGGGTGAAGTACTAATAGCCGACCTTCTTTTGTACACAGATATTCCCTGCCAACACCATGTGGGTTTTACATGGAAAAGAAACAGTTTCCATACATTATTTCTCCACAGAAGATACAAATGAAGAAATGGCTAAAATGTAAATGTCATCTGTTAGTCTGCCAGATTCTCTCAACTAAAGATGATTCTGAAATTCTTCCTGTCTGAATTTCTCCATGCCAATTGGAGGTCTGAATTAGGGATGGGCATGAACCACATTTTTTCAGTTTGTCTCATGGTTCGTGGCTGAACCACGAACCGATACACCAGTTTGTGAACTGGACCAGTTCGTATCAGTTTGTGAGCCATTTAAAGTTTAAACCCCTGCTTTCTGCTCCCCTCAGCTCTTTGCAGAGAGCAGAAAGTAGGGGTTTCCAAACAGCTGAGCAGTGGGGACCACCACTCAGCTGTTAGGTTTAAGTGGCTCAAAGCCATTTAGACCCTGCTTCCTGTGAAAAGCCTCAGGAGCAAAAAACAGGGGTTTCCAAACAGCTATGCTTTTTTTTTTCATGAAGAGCACAGGGGTAAATCCCTGCTTTCTGCTCTTCAGGAACCACCACGAAATGCATCAAAATTTGTGGAGGTTCATGGTGGTTCTTCAGTTTCTGAACACTGCTTCGTGAACTATGAACCGGCTAAAATTCATGACAATTTTTAATCATCAGCCAGTTCGTGCCCATCCCTAGTCTGAATTGCCAAGTCTTGTCTCAAATGTAACACCAATGGATTAAGAACATTAGACAAAGAATGATGGATGTGGACAATGTTTTCCAGCGTTCCATTCTTTTGTTATTTTTGCCCCTTCTGCTTCTCTGATGTACATGTGTGCACTGAGAGAACACAGTAAAATCCACATATGTGTAATCATACATACAGTTGCTCTGAGATTCTGTAGTGATAAAACACTGTAAAAGGGTAGAGGAAAAAAGCAACCTCAGCATATAAGTGTGTGTGTGTGTGTGTGCAGTGTTTCACATTATGCAGAAGCACATTAATTTGCCCTGACCCATTTAAAGGAGGGAGAGAGACAGAGATGTCTTCCAAACAGCCTTAATGTTCCAGTTTCATTTCCCTTTGTTACTTTCCCCCCTCCCCCTTATTTCCACACAGCTTTGTTAGCAACCCCTTGCTGTCCTGGTGTTCGTATCCCCACCATTATTTCTGAAAACTGTTGTCCCCAATCTATTTTTTCCCCGAAATGGCTTGATTCCAGTTTTTGTCAGTCTAAGAAGCCTGTGCTGTTTCGCTGTACCCACCTCAACATTTTATCTTGGGACAGGGTGGATATTGATTCTTTAACTTAAAAAAAAATGAATAGTAGCATTACAGTGGGCCACCAGTAAATTGCACATGTTCTGAATGAACTGTTATGGCCAATCAGAGGGCCCCAAACAAACAGCAAAAAATTCTCTTCCTGCTCCATAGAAAATTCCTAAAAGCATAGTTGAACACCATGCCTGGGTTCCATTTTCAAATTCGGTGTGCAGTGCAGGTAGGCAAGCCAAGACAGCAGCAAGGGAACTGGCAGCCCAACAAATCCCTTGCAGGTGGGTGAGCTGAGGCAGCAGCAAGGATGCTGGCAACCGAACAAGCCCTGGCACCAATCTCCACTATCCAAAAGTGGTACCTGTACACTGTACCCCAAAGATACACACATGTTCTGAGATCAAAATCAGTGCACAACAATAATTAATGGAGCATAAACACAGAAAAGAATTAATTGATGAACAGAACAGAAACATGGTAATGGTGCTTTGAAGAACCTCAACAATAACCTTCCAAAGCAGTATTCCCTTAGCCCTGTAATTGGTCATGATCATAGCTATACTTTAAACTACTGTCCATAATGCAAAAAGGGAATGAAGGGCAGGACAGCCATTAAAAAGAGTCTAACACAGGAAAGCAGCTAACCAATCAAAAGGACAGACAGGTAAACAAGGTATGATTTGCTAGTGGGCTTTGTGGGAGGCATCTGTATAAACAATTGAGGACCAATGGGGACAAATCCCCCCAAACCTGAAAACTGAACAGTTTGTAAATGAAAGTATGGCAAACACATGGGGAAGTTCCATATAAAAGACCAGGAAGGGTGCGATGATTGTCCTGATTGCACTATGATCTAAGGTGACCTGGAGGAGGGGGAAAAACAGATTAGGGCTACAGTCTGGAAAATACCAGAGACAAAGACACACAGAGAGGG
This sequence comes from Gekko japonicus, assembly GCF_001447785.1. NCBI lineage: Eukaryota > Metazoa > Chordata > Lepidosauria > Squamata > Gekkonidae > Gekko > Gekko japonicus. The sequence continues at coordinate 7,355 of NW_015178846.1, forward strand.
ATGACAGAGGAAGAGAGGGAAGAAGTCAACATGCTTAATGGAACGAGAAGCTCCTTCAGAATCCATAATCACCCCCAGTCTGTAGTATATGTGTGCAAAGTGCCATCAAGTTGCAGATAACTTATGGCAACCCCCATAGGGTTCCAAAGGCAAGAGACAAACAGAGCAGGTTTGTCATTGCATGCATCTGAGTAGTGACCCTGGAATTCCTTGGTGGTCTTCCATCAAAGTATTAACCATGGCCAACCCTACTTAGCTTCCTCAATCTAATGAGATCCAGGTCGGGCTCATATTTGTAGTGGTAGAACAAAGTTCATAAGACTATAAGAAGAGCCCTGCTATATCAGACCAGTGGTCCATCTAGTCCAGCATCCTGTCTCATATAGTGGCCAAACAGTTACAACAAAATTTTCCAGGATATATGGTTTAATCAGCTAAAGGTTACTTTGTCAGATACAGTATCTGATGAAGTGAGCTTTGACTCATCAAAGCTTATACCCCGGGAAATTCTGTTGGTGTTTAAGATGCTATTGGACTTAAATTTAGTTCTATAATTGTTTGTTCTATAATTTTGTTCCATAATTTGTTCACATTAGCCCTTTGCTTAACTGCATTTCAGGTCAAAAAGTGGGTAAAAAACAAGCAATCACAGATTCATAGAGAGGCTTCTAGCTGTTGCTGAAAGTTACAGGCATCATGGCAAGTGAGAGCACAAGAGCAAAATTACACAGGTGGACTATTCAGACTTGGATCCTGGACATTTTGTACTCCCAGCACCTCCTTTCAATGGCCCTGCATGTGTGTGTCAGTAAAATGCCACATGTAAGGAATCCTGAGCCAGTCTTTCATACAATCACATCAAAGTTACCTTTCTCCCCAGTGTTTTATCAATGCACCAGGGTGTGTTAGTGATGCAGGCAGAAAAAAGAGATGTAGATGAATGGAAGGTGTTGAATGCTGTGATGATCTGTGCATGCTCCAGGTCTGGGATTAATTTTACAGATTCACCTGTTCAGTGGAGAGTAAGTGGATCAGCTGTTAGACCAATCCATGGGACAACAAAGAAAGGGTATGGGGGACATTCTCTTGCCGCTATCGCCTTAACCATCTGCTCAAAGGTGTGGATGTCCCCTTGAAAGTTCCTTGTACTATCCATTATTTCCTCAAGAAGCACAGGCAGGAGAGAACAGAAACAGCCAAAGTTTTAGCCACAAATAAACGCCTCTGCAGGGAGAGATGTCTTTTTGCCTTAAATCTTTTCTTTTGCATCACAACCCCTTTCTGCAAAAGAATGTCCTTGGGAGAATGGCAAAAATCCTCATGTTAAGATGAGTTTTCTCCCCTCCCCATGAAGGTATCTTCATGTCCATCTTTTGGATGTGAAACCTGAGTTGGCTCATCTTGTATAATTTATTCCATGGCTCACAATATAGTAGTCAGCATCAGTGTTCCCTCTAAGCTGAGTTGGTGTGAGCTAGCTCACAGTTTTTTAGCCTCTGGCTCACACATTGTTGTCTTACCTCAGGAAGGATGGCTCCAGAGCAAACTAATTAATGCAGCAGCCCAATTGCTCACACACAACCTTAATGCCAGTAGCTCACAAAGGAGAAGTTTTGCTCACAAGACTCCGCAGCTTAGAGGGAGCATTGGTCAGCATACAGCAGTCACGGGACACAGGCTAACTATCTAGGAATATCTCCACATTACCATATGATGGGGGAATATAATAGGGGAGAATGGTTTCCTTCATGCCCTGCTTGTGGACTTCCGAGAGGCATCTTCCTAGCCGATATTGGAAGTTGGATGCAGAGTTTGACAGAGCTTTGCTCTGATCTAAAATGGCTGTTCTAATGTATTGTATTGATGTGATCACTGCAATGATGGGGCAAAAAGCACCTGAGAGGTGACATGACTGACCCATATTATTTCTTAAGTGCCTACAAAGGAGGTGCCATACAATGTAGGGTCAAAGATAAAAAGAAGGTTACATTTAAGCCGATGCACCCAAAATGACTGTTTGCTTGTTTTGTTTGTTTGTTTAGATTTTTTTAAAAAAATGTTCTATAGCTGTTTATTATAACTTACGTTTTGTGTTAGGAATTAGATATCTTGCAAGCTCCGCATGCAAGGCCACAAATTAGCTAATTTGCCCCATTTCAGAAATAAGAGATTAATAGTTTTTGAGTGTCAGCTGTGCTTGGAGTTAGAGCCATGGGGAAGGAAGGCACAGCAACAAAGCAAGTCACCTCTTATATGTTGACTATGTAGTGAAAGTAGGATGACAAACTGCTTTATATATAGGGGGGTTGCATATTGCACCTCTGGAGATGCCAAACCAGACACTAATTCTTCCCCCCCAAAAAAAAAAATACAAATATTCCCAGGTTTCAAGCAAACCTGTTTTTCTGGGCAAACAGGATTTGCTTACCTTTTCCCTGCTAAAAACTTGTTTTATACAACAAAAGATTTGTTCCAAACTACTTCAAATATAATGACAATGTAAAGGGTGCAGTGCTTCTCTGGGGACCAGGACCTTAAAAGAAAATTCCCCCCTTTGTGATACACATGTATGAGACCAAGACACCTACTGGTGATGATGAGTAGTGCAGATTTTGCCCCACCACAAGTGTTTTTTTCTGTGCGCAATGCTATACTGTAGAGAAGAATATTTGTTTTTTAAAGACTGATTCCTACAGGGAACTCAGAATGATATGCATAATGTTGGTCTATGACTAGCTCAAGATCATCCTGTGAGATCTGCTCTGCTCTGTTCTGAATTTGAACTCAGGTCTCCTTCATCCAAGTCTGACACTCAGTCCACAACATACTAGCACTTATTATTTTGCATAAGCATTGTGCATTGGGCCATCATGAGATTTGGGGGTATAAAACTAGAACATCCTTGCTGTTCCATTTAACATAATTATGCTGGGTCACACAGAGGGGGGTGGGGAGAGAGAGAGAGAGAGAGAGAGAGAGAAAGAGAGATTAGCCAAAATGGTAGTAATCATGCCAACAGCAGCTAGCCACTATGCAAGAGAGAGAGAGAGAGAGTGACAACAAGGAGTGGCCTACTTGTATCAATTCGTATTTAACATTTCTTGTTACCTACCTGGGATTTTCTTTTGGAGAAAAAAGATGTTTTGTGATCTTTTCATGCTTTGGTTAATTTTTAAAAATATTCTTTTGTATTTCTGGGTTTCTTATGGTTTGATAACATTAATTATTTCTTTTTATGCCCCCCCTCCATTGTTCCCTCTAAACTGTGGAGTCCTGTGTGCAAAAATTCTACTTTGTGAGCTACTGGCATTAAAGTTGTGAGCAGGTGATTTGGCTACTGCATAATTTAGTTTGCACTGGAGCCATCCTTCCTGAGCGAAGACAAAAATGTGTGAGCTGGAGGCTAAAAAACTGTGAGCTAGCTCACACTAACTCAGCTTAGAGGGAACACTGCCCCCCTCCATGTTTTACTTTTTAAAATGGAGAACATTGATAGAATTGAGCACATTTTCTGACAACTCGGTAAAGGAAAGCCTGCATGGTATTGTGGTTAAAATATCAAACTAGGATCTGGGGGACACTAGTGAAGTTCTCTGTGTGACCTTGGCTCAGTCACACTTAGCCTAGTCTATCTCGTGGTGTTATTGTTGGGAGAATAAAACAGAGGAGGGCCGAATGATGGTGTAAGGTGCTTTGGGGCTCCACTGGGGAAAAAGTAGAGAATGAATAAATGAATGAATGTGGCATATGAATGAATGAATGAATATGACCTCTAGGAAAAAGAGGCTTCCTGCAATTCATTGCAGTAGTGTTGGTGGTGGGAGGTTACTCAGTCTTTGCAAACACTTCTTCAAGCCCACAGAATACCTTACACATTAAACTCAATATATATATATTTAAAAAATCTCTAACAATAGTTTGTTCATTCAGGCAATAATATTTCCCCCCTCAATGGAAATCAAATTGGATAAAATGCAACATAAGGAAAGTCCAAGATACTTTCTTTACCAGTAGAATAATAATAATGTCTGTAATGGAAACTGAACCTTGTTGATTACTGTGACATCCCCAAAGAGTTTTGGTACTTCGCAGGGAAATGTCATGGGGAGATTCTGCAAATTCCTTGCCGTACAGGTGAGTTCCTAATCTGCAATGTTGGGGGGGGGGGGGGAACAGCTACTTCCGTTAGTGAGCTGATGAAAAAGAATCAAGATAAGGATTTTTCTGTTTAAAGCAATACTATAGAGAGGGTTTAATAATAAAAGCATTTTCAGAAAAGGCAAGCCATTAGGAGTGTGCAAGTCCAAGCTAACAGGCTCTTGAATAACTTTAAAAAACACCTCAAAAAAGAGGGGGGGGGACATTGTGAACTCATTTCAAAGAAAATCTCAGAATAGCTTACATCACTCCCATTTAAATTGGACCTAATACTAGTCAATTTAAGTTTAGAAAGATGATGATGCAAATTAAAACTGAAGGATGACCTATATCACATGGTCGCAGGCTGCAGAGTGGAAATTCGCTATTAGTGTGTGTAACGATATGAGCTTATGTTTG
>NW_015178847.1:0-8988 GCF_001447785.1 Gekko japonicus
CACTCCACGTTTCCGAGTACTTTTCAGAATTGATTGCACTTGATTCTTCAAATATATAACAGTTCACAATACAAATTCATTTCTACAACTTCAGAGAGGATTACACTTTTTATGGGTTTTAACTATGTATTAATTGATAGTAAGTGATCAACAACAGTTTATAAAGTGCAGCATACAATTTCCTTATTCAGCCCTCACTTGATTCTTAACAGAGAAAGATAGAGCCAGGTTAATTCTGTTACTTTTATTACAGTGATTGGTGTTATTGCTTATATCAATTTGATAATATCTCTTGCACACCAATCCAATATCTTACCTTGACCAGATTTCCTTGTGTACAGTAGGTCTGACTCCATTAAAGTTGTATCTGTGAATATCAAAGGACTCAACCACGAAATTAAGTGGGAAAGATTTATAGCTAACGTGAGATGAATTCAGCCAGAGATTTTATTCTTACAAAAAACACACAGCAAAACACTGTAATATCCATTACGCAAAACCACATGGTTCCTATCCCAATTCCAAGCCCCAGGAACTTCAAAATCCTAAGGTGTAACCATTCTAGTTTCTAAATCAACTTAATTTGTTCTAGAAGCCAAAATTCATCAAAGGCATCCTAGGTAATGAGAAAACCACACTGGCAGTGGTCTATGCTCCCAGCTCATCTCAAATTAGGTTCTTAGGAGAAACATTCACCAAACTACAGTCCTTCCAAGAGGGTAATCTAATCATTGGATGGGATTTGAGTTACATTATAGATAAATCTCTGGACAAATCTCATTCCAAACCTAGTACAACACATTCTGCAGTAGTAAAAACAAATCTAGCTTCCTTACTAGACAAATTCCATCTCTCTGACACTTGGAGAGCACTGCATCCCTCTGAAATGGAGTACACATTCCACTGTCCCTGCCACAACTAGTGTTCCCTCTAAGCTGAGTTAGTGTGAGCTAGCTCACAGTTTTTTAGCCTCTGGCTCACACATTTTTGTCTTAGCTCAGGAAGGATGACTCCAGAGCAAACTAATTTATGCAATGGCCAAATTGCTCACTCACCACTTTAATGCCAGTAGCTCACAAAGTAGAATTTTTGCTCACAGGACTCCAAAGCTTAGAGGGAGCATTACTCACATACAAGAATCAACTTCATCCTGGTTCCACATTCCTTACTACACAGAATCACCTCAGCTAATATATGCCCTAAACTACTAATGGACCATGCTTGGTTAGATTGCCCAATTTCCCTCACTGAAGAAGCAAACACTGGATGAAACTGGTGCATGAATAAGTCAATTTTATTACAACAGAAAATCAAAGAACAACTTGAAAAAGACATCAGGACATATTTTGATGAGAATGCCAACTCTGAAGTCTCCCCACAGTCGTTTGGGACAGTATGAAAGTGGTTCTTAGGAGCGCAATCATTTCAGCCTCCTCTTACCTGAAAAAAGGCAGAACAAAAACCAAGACTTCAGTAGTCGAAAAATCAGTTTTTTAGAAAAGAAACACAAAAGAAAAGGTGACAAACGTCTCTATAAACATCTCATAGCAGAATGGAAGGTCCTGGAGGCTCTTGAAACTACTCAGATTTTTTTTTAAATCTCATTTATCTAAAACAATAGTACTGGCAAAAATCACCCAAGTCCCTAAAACTGCTCTCCTGGAGGGCTGAAGGGGGGAAAAATCAGCTAATAGTATAGGCTATTTACGAGATCAAAACAGAAATTTACAGCACTCTTTGAAGAAAAATGTAGAAATCCTAGCAGGCGTCTATGGAAAGGTCTACTCCACTAAACACCATGACAAACAACTGATTTAAGACTTGCTAAATTCTAACACATTTAAACAAAAGCTCTCAGAAGAACACAGATTCTTACTGGATACCCCAATAACAACACAGGAAATGCAAAGCATGATAAAAAGGCTGAAAAACAACAGGACATTGGGCAATGATGGGCTGCCCACTGAATTTTATAAAGCGTTCAACAACTGTCTCACTAGTCCCCTTGCAGAGCTCTCCAACTACATTTTACAAAATGGACACATGCCACCAATCTGGTCCAATACTATGATTGTTGCCATCCTGAAGGAGAACAAAGATCTAACTTCCCCATCCTCCTACTGTCCAATCGCTTTGCTTAACCAGGACAACAAAATCTTCACAACAATCTTGGCCAGCAGACTGAAGATCATTATCCTGGACTGCATACACAAAGACCAAATGGGTTTCATCCCAAAGAGGATTTTAGCGGACAGTGTACACTGAACTTTAAACCTCATTGCCCATTGCAAACAGACTAAATACCCTGCCTTGCTACTTGTGCTTGATGTAGAAAAGGCCTTTGACTCACTAGAACCATCTTACCTAACAACATTGGCTTTGGAGAAAATTATTTGAGAGCCTTATACACAGTTTACAGAAACCCCATCACACAAATTAAAGCAAACAGCCTTAGGTCTTCCAAGACCAGACTCACCAGAGGCACATGGCAGGGCTGCCCATTATTGCCACTTCTCTCTGCCTTAACGATGGAGCCCCTGGTGGACGCAATCCTTAATAACCAAAACATAAAGGACATAAGGACGGGAGGCACAGAACATAAAATCAGTCTGTATGTGGACAATTTGGTCCTCTATGTCTTGACCCCGTTGCAATCATTACCTGCTATTCAAAATTCTTTGTCCACTATTTATTCTGTGCTCCGTCCATTGAAATTTCCAACCTAGACTTACGGAAATGGCAAACAACATTAAACACTTTCCTCTGGGCATCCAAAAAGCCGAGAATCAATTTCAAAGTTTTATGCATACCATCTTCTCAGGGAGGAATGGATCTCCCTGCTCTTACTTCCTATTACCAAGCTTCCAACTTAGTCAACATAATCGAGATGTTGTTCAACAAACATGGAACAAGAATATACACACCCTTACTACTACAAGAGACTATCTGGATGAAACCATCCTTGAGGCCTATTCAAACCAACCACAATGCCTTTCTAAGAACTATCTTAAAAATCTGAGATCTGCAAAGTAAGAAATTAGCCCCAGGGATTTCCTAACTGTCTACCTTCACAAATCAGGTCTGGTTCCCCCCACGCCAAGAGTGACTGACCTTTCAACACTGGCATCAAGCCAGACTTTCCGATCTAGCAGATATTATCAAACACAACAAAGTTCTAGACAAGCTACAGCTGGATGGCAGCTGGGCACTGCCATACCCTGGTTCCGCTACCTTCAAATTAAGAATGCACTAGACCATCTGCGAAAGCGGTACCTATTTATCTACTTGCAATTTCTTGCTTTCGAATTGGTAGGTTGGCAGGAGCTGGGGTCAGAGACGGGAGTTCACTCTGTCACGTGGCACTAGGGCCTCGAACTGCCAAACTACAGACCTTCCAGTCTGCAGCTCAGCGTCTTAACCTCTGAGCCACTGTGGCCCCTAATGTTAGGTTACAAACCTTTAAAATAACTACATGCTGGTATTGGACACCAGCACAACTCAACCGCATAGACAACTCAAAAAGTCAATTTTGCTGGGAAAACTGTGGCAATATCAGCAACTATGTACACTGCTGGTGGAATTGTGGCCCCATCCAGAAATTTTGGCTAGAGATCATGTACCATATTAGTGCAATAACATCGACAGATATCCCCTACTCCCCCAAACTGATGCTACTGAACTACTGGGATGACTCATGACCAAAACCCCACAACTTTAAATTAATATTGATATTACTGGCTGCTGCCAGGATAGCAATCACATCCAAGTGGAAATCTCAAGAAGTACCTAATATAGATTTATGGTTTGAGAAGCTCTGGAATCAATTCATCATGGGTAAAATATCAGACAATATTGCACACCCTGACACCACTTACACCAATTTTGTGCAACTCTGGTTCCCTGTATTACAATATATGGCCCCTAAGGAAATTGTGCCATCTAGCCCACTTTACAGACCATGAATCTGTTTTTAAAACCATGCCTCAGCTATAGGGTACTTGGTGATCCTCTGGTGTTCACAGAGAACTGAATTCTACTGTAAATTTGATTTCATTGAATAGTCTTGCTGAGACACTGTGTAACCCTAACCACTACACCAAACTTGCTCTCACATAGCTGTGCACAAGGATCTCTGAGAAGGCTGGCATTTAGTTGGGCAGAGCAACTAAGGATTCTTCCTCACAGTAATGCCTCAGTTTACCAGGGCCACCTTGAAGTAGATTAACTTTCAAAAACAGAATAAAGATTTTATGAGGATTCAAGGTATAGAGATTTCTGGGGTAAAACTTTCTAATATCTACAGAACTTGGGCTTTTGTACATACGTTGTTGAAGCTTAATTTCTGAGTTTCATGTTCTTTTCAGTGAAAGGTTTTTGCTTATTATATATTTCAGCTTTTACATAGAAGCTTGAATACAGTTTCTTAAAGAATAGCTTTGTCTTAGTGCTTCTAGGTTTCTCCCTTCAGAGATCTAGATTTTCCCTTTAGATATTATAGTTTTTCACTAACTCCTGAGGTGTCTAATTCCTGAGAGCCAGTTTGGTGTAGTGGTTAAGTGTGTGGACTCTAATCTGGGAGAACCGGGTTTGATTCCCCACTTCTCCACTTGCACCTGGCTGGATGACCTTGGGCAAGCCATAGTTCTGATAAGGGCTGCTCTTGAAAAAGAGCAGTCTCTGTGAAGAGCTCTCTCAGCCCCACCCACCTCACAGGGTGTCTGTTGTGGGGAGGGAAAGGGAAAGGAGTTTGTAAGCCGCTCTGAGACACTTTTGGGTTGTGAAGGGCAGGGTATAAATCCAATCTCTTCTCTTCTTCTTCTTCTTCTTCTTCTTCTTCTTCTTCTTCTTCTTCTCCCCTTCATCACAGACTAGGGTTCTCTTCCCAACCCCTTTCAATGGCAAGAAGTTATTCTCCTTGTCCTTAAGAAGCAATAACTCCTTTTACTATTTGACTTGTATGGGAGTTCTCTCTAACTACCCAGACCTTCTGCCAAATCTTTCTCCAGTATCCGTTGTCAATATAAAGCTGTTCTGTAGCTTTCTTGACTAAGAATCTAAATTCTCCCTCAGAGTAGTTCTAATATATTTAAGACTCTTTGGCTACTGATCCAGACGTTAGATTTCAGACCAAGACTAAAAGGCAAATCAATACTTCCCCCTCCAGATCAGCGATTTTATTTACTCTCTCAGCTGATGCTGGCCAGTCAGAGAGTGAGTAGAGTACCTAATCTCTTCTCACCAGGGAAGATGAACTCTGGAACTCCCTCACTCTCTGACACAAGCAGCATGTTAAAAAGCCTGCTTTTCTGTGCAATCTGTTACAGTCGTAATCAAGGCTTTGCTGAGATCTCTCCCAAACTTTTACAGCAAAATAGGTCTGAAAGAGAATAGAGAAAAGCTAGGGAAACCCTGGGAGGTGCAGCAATGCACCAAGATGCTGTGGGGAAGAATGGGGGGAAATCTGCTTCCTGACAGCATTGGAACCTAGGGCAGATGACCTGTGGTGAAATGACCTACCCAAATTTAGCTACTAAAGAATGAGATTTGTCAATGAAAGGAGAAAGACCATAGGAAAAGATTGTGATTGTATGGGGTTTTCCTCCAGCACAAGGTAACACTGCTCAGTTTGGCTTCCATTGGCTTCCACATGGACCAGATAACATGGGGGGGCGTGGCTGTTCACCCCAGAGCAAAATAAAGCACGGTAGCCTGATCACATGGTCCCCCAAGTCTTTGCGCTTAGGCTGTTAGCTAGCAATCACACGGCGATGCTGGAGCGTGTCAAAGAAGCGCAGCAAGCATTTCGCGTTTGTGCATATGTGCAGTTTTGTGGAGTAGCACTGATTTCAGTTACGTGTTTGTGCGCGTGTGCTTATGAAAAACATCTGGTTTGCAATGGGACGTGGATGGGCACCGGATGCCACAGGATACTAGCGCTCCCACGATCAGACGCCCGCCCCTGCCCCGTGTTGTCTGGATACTGGTGCACTTTCCGAGGTACTTTTTTACTGCGCATCTTCAGCAGAATGCCACGGGTTGGCCACGGATACGCTAACCTTCCCAGATGTTGTGGTGTGATCGCACCCCAAAAATTCGCCTGACATTCCTGCCTTTAGCACGGCAAATCCTCCATGTGACCGGGGCCATAGACTCCTTACCTTATTCATCAACTAAACTTGTAAATAAATGACTCCCATGTTTTTTCTTTGCCCTCATCCTTTTAAGGGACTTCAGTGTTCCCTTCGGTACTGAAAAGACATTTGATCAACTGATGTTCTTTTTTTTCAATTGTTATGCTTCCATATTTTCTGCTTCTTCCTCCCAGAAAGCCATGCGTGCAACCTGGCACACATACCAGTTTAAACATCCATACCTGCTAAGCACTGCTTATGCCGATGGCCTGGGGCATCCTTTCCCCACCCTCCTTCTTTAAACAATCATCTAGATGTAGAGCACTAGAAAGCTGAAAATGGCCATGAAGCTGCCTTATACTGAGTCTGACTATTGGCCTCTCAAAGTCAGTATTATCTCTCTACGTCACTGGACAAAGATCTTTCACTCACGTCCCTTAATACTAGACTCTTTTAAATAGAGAGGCTGGGGACTGAGCCTGGGACCTTCTGCATGCAAAACAGATGCTCTTCCACTAAGCCATATTCCTTCACAACTGTTTTATTTTATTTTGGTTGGCCCTGATAGGGAAAAAAAAGCTTTACATGGCTTTTGTCTGGGGATTTTGTTTTGGACCAAGTTTGTGCGACTGAACAAAAAAGGGGGGGGGGGGCAAGAGTTAAAACAGTAAAGAAAATGGAGCCACCTTTCTAGACAAGTCCAGAGAGGCATTAGTGAGGAACTGGCAGGACCAGGCATGTGAAAAGCTATAAATAAAAGATAGGAACATGCTCTCTGGGGGCCTGTCAATCACCACTGCTCACCTCCTATTAATGATGTTGATCTCCAGTTTTCTTCCCCCCACCTTCCTTTTCTTCACTCCATTTCTTAGGAAGCAGTGCCTTCCTGTGGATGCAGTTCAGCACTGCAGGACAATTCCTTCCTCCTCAAAGCCGCTGTGCACACCCAGGATAATAGAGGACACTCTTTGATGTCAAGCTCTCCACAGATGCCAGCCTCCTTCCTTCCATCAGGCTTGTGCCAGAGGTGCGGTATGGCTTGGGGTGATAATTTATGATCTGCGCTCTGGCAGCATCACAGTACAACATGTTCTAGCACACACACACACAGGATATCCTTTTTAAAAGAAACAGTGAATACTAAAGAGCTTTGTAAGGGTTTCCAAGTATTGGTAAAAGAATGTCACATAAGAAACCCTAAGAACTGGCTTTTGTGGGGTACCAGTTTTTTTAAGGAAGCATGTGATGGCAACAGAAGAAGAGGAAGGGACTGCAGCAATTAAATCCTCCTGCAGAAAAATATGCAAAGACAGGAGTGGCAAAGGAGAGCTGGGATGAAAGGGACTTTTTGTTAATGACAATGTATGAGCAGGGTATGTAACAGATTACACTAAATCTGTACTTCTAGGTATGCTTTCTTGTGAGCAAGCGTCATACAACTCAGGGACTTGCTTCTGGGTAAATAGACTTAGGGTCAGGCAGTAATACCTTCCTCTTCAGCCCATGGGTCGTAACACTTAGGTGGGCCATGGAGCCTCAACTCTTGGTCATGACCCCTACATAGGCGCCATTACATTTATTTTTATTTTTATTGTGCTGCTTTGGGAAGGGATCTGCTGCTACACTCATTCAAGAGTACCATGCCTACTGCTGCTCTTTACATGCATGTTGAGAGGAGCAGCAGGATGGTGATGTGAGGCCACTCAGTGGTGGAGAGGATTTCTCACTACAGTACATCCCCTGGTGCCTGGCTTGTGTTTCCTGTCCCTGGTTCTCTTTGTCTGTGGCTCATCGTCTTGGTCCTGGGTTTTTAACACCACGGAGGGCATAACGCTGGCTTCCCCTTTTCCTGTCATGTGACTATAATGTCGTATTATTTCTGTCACATGCTTGCAACTCAGTGGAGTTAAAGGCAGGTCCTGGGCCTGGAATGGTTGAGCCACTGATGTAGGACAAGTTAATCTATTAAGTGGTTTGAGTGTCAGACTAGAATCTGGGAGGCCCAGGTTCAACTCTCCACTCTGCCGTGAAGCTAGCTTTGTGATCTTGGGCCATTCACATACATTCAGCCTCTCCTACATCACAGGGTTGTTGTTGTGAGGATGAAATGAAAGAGGGGGGAATGATGTCGTAAACCACTTTGGAGGCCCATTGGGGAGAACGGAGTGGTATAAAGTATTAATAAATTAAAGCAGGTTGTGCAGTTACACTAAAATGTACAGTGATCGGCCCTGTAGCCAGAAATTTTTGGTTGGTGGGGCACGCCGAAATTTTGTGGGGCAGCAGGGGAGGGGTGGCCACATGCCTTCTTTAAACTCCAAGTGGCAATTTCACCGCTTGGAGATCTAGCCCCCACTAGAAAAATAGCATTTAAAGGAGTCGCCACATGGAGTTCAGGGAAGGCATGTGGCCGGCAGCCACCCTTCTCCCTGCAAGATTTAAAGGGCCCGCTGATCAGCTGGAGAGCCCTTAAAATCTTGGAGGAGAAGAGGGAGAGGGGCAGCTGCAAAATTTAAAGGGCCTTCCAGCTGATTGGTGGGCCATGTGCTCCCACCAATCAGCTGGAGGGCTCTTTTAATGTCACAGGAGGGGAGGGAGGAGGGAGAGGTGCAGCAGCTGTTGTGGGGCATGCCTCACATTTGAGGGAGCAGATCTCCAAAATGCCCCACTGTAGCTATGGGCCTGACAATTATCACAAGAATGCAGAAAATTATAAAACTGAGAACACAGTTTATCACGATTTAAAACTCTACAAAATACTAATCACTTTCACCTCAAAGTAAAAACAACTTCATTGTAAAGTATCTCTCTATGACTCAGACAGCACAGGGTTTTAAAGACCTCAGTTCAGATATCT
>NW_015178848.1:0-9242 GCF_001447785.1 Gekko japonicus
TTTGGGTAAACAGCAAGATAACACTTCTGCCTTTCTACAATGGACACTATGAATAGTGATGGTGATGACTGCAAAATGTATTCTCAAGTACAAAACGACTTGGAAGTGGACTACAAAATGCAACTTCAAGCAGAAAATGAGCCAAAGGTGGTGAACAACAGGAAGAAAATTTGACTCAGTTTTCATGGGACGACCTTAAATCAATGATTGTGACTACAATTAAATCAGCAATTAAGGACACCTGCGAGAAACTACTCAATGTAAACTTGACTACTCCAGAGGAATTTACAAGCAAAGGGGATAAATGGTTACAACCAAGTCTTAAAGACAAAGAACCAACTGGTAAGCAAGAAGAGACTTTAGCAAAACAGAACCAGGACAGAGATAAGAAAAGATTCAAGATGACTACTGTGCCATTTCAGAATGCAACAACAATTAAACTTTGGAGAATTAAGTCAACCCTGCACTAAGACTCCTTAACGCTAAGCAAACCCAGGGAATCTATAAAAAGAAAAAACACAGAAGCAAGAATTCATCCAAGATTTCTATTCCTTTACTCCAAAATGGGAAGAAGAAGGAAACTATCCAACTAAACATGAACTTAAGTCTAATAGTGGCATCTTCAAAGCAAACCTACATGGTCTATAAAGGGAAAAGACACAGAGACAAGATTTTACTGATGAGAAGATATCTGACGAAAAAGAAAAAAACTAAGACTTATAAATGAAGTGTTATTAAGAAATCTTAACATTTCTCTGCATAGGATGGGCCTACTAAACTTGAAGTGTATTTAACTAATATGGTTTAGTGTTTATTAAAATGTAATTTCCTTCCCTTAAGTGAAACTAAATTATAAAGAAGAAAGGAAAATTGTGTTAAGATGCTTAGATAAATAGCGAAGCAACTTATAGAACTATTTACTTCATATTTAAAGGTTTTTCTCTTTTCCCTTTTTTGCTTTAGTAGTTAATATGTATGGGTTTAACATTAGTCCAGGTATATAGGAATGATTTGAATGGATGTAATGCAAGAAATCAAGATAGGTGGAACCAACTACAGAAGGTTTCAAATGTTTTGCTTTTCAATAATTATATGTTAAGCTAGAATGAAATTAAGTATCTTTACATGTTTTCCTGTAAAAGGCAATAGTAAGAAGAATAGAAAATAAATTACTGTAGTAAGGGCCTGAGCAGATGGAGAAATATAGAAAATTGGTACCAGAGTTCTTCGAGTTTATATTAATAATGAAAAGGAAGAATCGGGATGTGCAGATAATTTTGTAATGAAAACCACAGAAGGATTCTAATGCTTTTGTTAACAAATACTAAGTTAGAATGGAAATAGCTATGTACATAAGTTTTGTGGTTAAACGTATTGGCAAGAAGAATAGAAAAGGGAAAATTTCATTAGAGATCCAAATAGATGGATAAATAAGGAAAATTGGTCTTGGTCATGCTTGGCAGCAGAAAGCATCTAGCTTTTACTGCGGCATATAATCATATTTGGTAAAGAACATATGTACAATATATGAAATTAACACAATAAGAAAGGGGAGTGAGAGGAGTGTCATTTAATTAAAACAAATAAAGGCAGGATAACCTGGAAAAGGTGGTACGAGTTAGATTGTGAGTCTGGGAGTCACTTAGGTGACAGACAGGGACTTTCCGCAATTGGGATAGGGCATTAAGGCTTGAATATGTTCCAGTGGTTTTGCAGGTCCTTCTGGAATTGTAGTGCTCTCTCTGCCTTGACTCTCTCTTCATGAGAGTACTTGAGATGGTGAAAAAATCACCTAGAAAGGCTATAAGTTAGCTGTAGTGCGAAGAGAGTTCCTCACACCCAACCTCTCTCATGGAGCCGGAATCTCTGAAGCGGAAGGCTATAGGAGGCTCGACGCCCAGAAGATGATGAGCAAAAGAGGAACCCAACAAGAGCCAACGGAGTCAAGGCGTTTAGAGAACAGAACATAACTACACCAACAAAAGAAACGAAGCTAAGTTCTAATAAGACTTTATTTTTGTTACCTAGTCAAAAGGATAAGTAATTAAAGGGGCAAAAAGAGAGCCAGTTCTAAAAATAAGCCGAGCAGCAGAAAGAGAGAAGAAAACCGGCTATCAGAGTGTATAAATGGTGACATAATTAAGAAAGGCAGAGAGAGAAAGAAAAATAGATATAAAGCTTAGAATCTGAGTGGGCAAATAATCCTCTTACTTTGTTGTTTGTTTCGAGGTAAAGGGAAGAAGGAGTACCACTTTAAGAGAGACGGGAGCCATTTTTTGTGAGGTAATGAGGCAGATTCAGGAGACAGCGTAGCAGTGGACGATTGAGTGCAAGCGAGAAGGAACGGCATCCAGGGACAGTCGGCTGAGAAGGAAGGAGGAAGCTGGTGACGTGGCACGTGAAGACGCAACAACGCAAGGGGAGGAGAGCGGAGCAGTGAGTTGGAGCAGCGTGAAAAGCAAGGAACTAAAGGAGACTGACACAAGAAAGCAAAAGGGGCTGCAAAGCGGCAGGACAGGAAGGGGAGAGGCTCCGGAGGAAAGTGGGAGACCTGGAAGTGGCAGGACAAAGACACAGGGGAAAATAATAGGCGCTTAAAAAATTCAAAGGAACTACATAAATAAAGGGGGAAATGAAGGGAGCTAAGGAAAAAGAATGGGAAAGGAAAACAAGGCAGTCTTCAAATAGATAAGACATAGAGAGAACTGAGGACTGGGAATAGGCAGGTACTAAAAAAAAGGCGAAGTGGAAAGTAGAAAATCAAGAAGATATTAACAGTGGGATTAGATACCAAGGATCAAGGAAAGAAAAGTTAAGTTGACAGACGTAACATGGAAGAGAAAATATCTAAGACAGAGGACAGCAAAACACATAAATACACAAATAATATACAAGATATATACAAGCAATAACAGAGAAATTAGAAACAATAAAAATAAGAAAAATAAGAAACAAGAACTACACGTATAAATAAAACCCCAAATAGTGATAAAACCTAAATAGAAAATAAAAACGTACATAGGCAGGTATATATTTAAAAAGTGGTGGAAAGTAGAATATCAGGAAGATATTAACAGTGGGATTAGATACCAAGGATCAAGGAAAGAAAAGTTAAGTTGACAGACGTAACATGGAAGAGAAAATATCTAAGACAGAGGACAGCAAAACACATAAATACACAAATAATATACAAGATATATACAAGCAATAACAGAGAAATTAGAAACAATAAAAATAAGAAAAATAAGAAACAAGAACTACACGTATAAATAAAACTCCAAATAGAGATAAAACCTAAATAGAAAATAGAAAATAAAAACTACATAAAGACATATGGCAACAGGAGATAGTGGTAGTGGATCGAGGAAAGGCTCTTTACCATCTCCAGGACAGATACAACTAAAAATAAATTCGATGAATACCACGCAGGTTTCACTAAAAGAACTAAAAGCGATTATTCAGGATTGTGTATCCCAAATGATGAAAAAAGAGATAGATCCTATCCATGAAAAAATAAACTCACTAACAGAACATATTAAAACCGAAATGGAAGAAATTAAAAAACAAATAGGCGAAAATAGGCAAGAAATCATAAAAATAACAAACAAAAGTTTCAAGACAGAAAAAAGATAAACGATTTGGAATACGAAGTCCAAGAACTAAAGCTAAAAAATGAAAAAAAATAGAGGAAACCCTGATTAATATTGAGATGGACAAGGCGGCATTAGTGTTGCGATGCCAAAATATTCCTGAAAACATAAAGATCTGAAGGAGTTGGTGGCAGAAAATTTAGCACAACAAACAGATGTAGGAACCAAAGAAGAGATATCGAAGGAAATAGAAGCAATATACCATAGGAATTCAGCATAAGCTAGAAGAACAACAGGTCTTCCAGACTACAGAGGTCAGTTCCTCTGGAGGAAATGACCACCTTGGAGGGTGGACTCTATGGCATCACACATGAAGCTGCCTTATACTGAATCAGATCTTTAGTCCAACAAGGTCAGTATTGCCTACTCAGGCTGGCAGCAGCTCTCCAGGGTCTCAGGCAGAGGTCTTTCATGCCACCCACCACCTGGTCCTTCTTATGTGGAAATTCCCGGGATTGAACCTGGGACCTTCTGCATGCAAAGCCAAGGTTCTTCCACTGAGCCACAGTCCTTCCCCATGATATACTCACTGAGTTCTCTCCTCTCTCCCAACACCATCCTCAAATCTCCAGGAATCCCCCAAGATTAAGACTGCCAGCCTCCAGGTAGTGGATGGAGATCTCCTGGGGTTTCAGCTGATCTCCAGGTGACAGAGGTCATTTCACCTGGAGAAACTGTCCACCTTGTTAGGTGGACTCTGTGGCCTTATAACTCATAGAATTCCCTTCCCTCCCCCAACCCCATCCTCCTCAGGCCCCACACCCAAATCTCCAGGTATTTCCCTGGCGACCCTACCCAAGATAGAGATGGCGGTCCTAGCAGTGATCGTACATGCAGGAATTGAGTGGAATCTGCCACTCGCATCTGACCGTTTCATGGACTCCAGACACAAGCTGTGTACACCATAATGTTTTAATTGGTAGAACTGGAAGATGCCCCACTGGTGGACCTCCTGATGGCACCTGGTTTTTATGGCCACTGTGTGACAGAGTGTTGGACTGGATGGGCCATTGGCCTGATCCAACGTTGGCTTCTCTTGTGTTCTGATGTTATGCCCTCCCCGCTCCCTTCCCAGCTGCTTCATTGCATTCCCTTAAAAAAACCTTTTTTTTAACAGAATTTTCTCTCTCACTTACTTATACTTCCTTCCCCCTCCCAATTCCCTAACCTTCTGTTTTCTCTCAGGAAGAAAACAAAAAACATGAGAAGAAACGTATGATCTCACACAGTTCACTTCCTCATTTGCTGTTTCCTCAGCTGTATTAGGAGCTGTGGTGGCTCAAGTGGTTAAGATGCTGAACTGCAGGCTGTGGAAGGTCAGTAGTTCAGCAGTTTGAGACCCGAGTGTGCCACATGACGGAGTGAGCTCCCATCTCTAGTTCCAGCTCCTGCCAACCTAGCAGTTCGAAAGCAAGAAATTGCAAGTAGATAAATAGGTATCACTTCGGTGGGAAGGAAACAGCATTCCGTGTGCCTTGGTGTTTAATCATGTTGGCCACATGACCACGGAAACGTCTTCGGACAGCGCTGGCTCTTCGGCTTTGAAACGGAGATGAGCACCGCAACCCTAGATTTGGGTTCGACTGGCTTTCGAGCAAGGGAACCTTTACCTTTACCTTTACCAGCTGTATTAAGAGCAAGGAGATATGACAGTTTATGGGTTGTGAGCAATGTTCCCTCTAAGCTGTGGAGTCCTGTGAGCAAAAATTCTACTCTGTGAGCCACTGGCATTAAAGTTGTGAGCCAGCAATTTGGCTACTGCATAAATTAGTTTGCTCTGGAGCCCTCCTTCCTGAGCTACTACAAAAATGTGTGAGCCAGAGGCTAAAAAACTGTGAGCTGGCTCACACTAACTCAGCTTAGAGGGAACACTGGTTGTGAGCTGAAGCAATATCCAGTGAGCACGTCAGCAGACTGAATAAAAGGCATGCAATTAAATGGAATCTTTTGTTCCACTGCTTTTTAACTTTCCCTTGAGGCAGGAGCTATAGTCTGGCTTGGTAAATCATCATTAGCATGGAGGGGGTATTTCCAGAGGAAGGGAGAGGGGGTATTTCCAGAGAAAACAGAAAATCCTGTTGTAAGGGTAAAAACAACTTAAATTTCTAATTCAAATTCTGTTTCTTGTTAATTCAGTTCCCTTAAACTGGAAGCCTCTCTTTCTTATGAGTTCTTACCACCTTGGTGGGTACACAACTGTTGGTATGAAGATGAAGTCACCCAAGTGTTTCTGATAGGAAGTAAATGGTTTATTGGAAGGCATTACTGCACAATACACTAAAAAAAAACACAAACTGTAAATTGAATCAGATGCATGATTAGGGATGAGCACAAACCTGTCAAACTCTTGGACAAAGTTACTCTCAACACTTTCTGGCAGTGATTTGTTTATTGATATATAAAGTTGTTCCAAGCTGAAACTAGTACTGTGTCAGAACTGAAGTTCAGGTGGGAGAATTCCCAACTATAGACAGTTCAAGCCAGCTCCCCCCCCCCTTAGGTCCCATGCAATCACATCCCACAATCATCCCGCCTAGCTTTCATACTCTCTACACCCCCACCTGTGAATATACCATTAGTTTCCCTAAGACAGCGAAGCAAGCACAGTCATCTCCAAGGTCATCTCTGCCTAGGGAGGTATCTTAAGAAGAGTTACATTGCCACTGCAACAGAGCAATTCACACTTTTGCACACTCACCCCCTCCCTCAGGAATTTCCCTCCCTCTGCAGGCCCCAAAGCATGTCAACCGAGAGTCCAAGTTTGAGAAAACTGGCTGATGAACTAAGGCAATGTCTGTGAACTGAAGAACTGCCATGAACTTCCATGAATTTTGATGCAGTTTGTGGCAGTTAGTGATGGTTCATGAAGAACAGAAAGCAAGGTTTTATCCCTCCTTTCTGCTCTTCACAAAAATCAGCTGAGCAGTGCAAAGCTCCCCAACGTTCAGCTGTTTGGAAACTCCTGCTTTCTGCTCTCTGCTGCTTTTCATGGGGAGCATAAAGCAGGGTTTAAATGGCTTGGACTATTTAAACCAAACAGCTGAGCAGCAGTCCCCACCACTCAGCTGTTTAGAAACCTCAGTTTTCTACTCCCTACAAAAAGCCATGGAGAGCAGAAAGCAGAAAGTGGGCCCAACCTCCCAGTTCATATGGATTAATGGTTTGGTTTGTGGTTCAACATTAAGGACAGATCAGCTGTGGTTCTTTGTTTATCATGCATTCTTTACATTATTGTGATGTTTTATCCCTGTGGTGTGTATTTTATGAATGCTGAGGAAGACTATAGTCAAAAGGCATTTATTCTTTTATTCATGCTTTGTAAATAAAGGTATATTTTGTAATTATTTATACATGTATATTATTTCTATTATTTCTGCTTTTGAAAGGTACTCAGGTTGGGGGAGGGGGAGGAATCCATAAGGTCAGGAGCAAGTTTCGGAGCCTTTTTACATTATAAGATTTTTATTTATTTATATGCGGTATTGTTTTCCTTCAATTCTTCATTTTGTGCCAAAATACACAGAGTCGAGGTCCAAATCCAGTTTACTCAAAGATGGAGGCTATAATGAGACAAATTCAGGGTCAAAAAGGTACCAGATTAACATATCTCAGGAGCTTGAAGCAGAAGGTTGAAGGTAAAGCTGGTTTCTTATCAGTACTCTCATCCAGCCTACACTAGATTACTTTCAACACTGGATTGCTGAACAATGGATTATGGGATAGATTTTTCTTCTGCTTTGTGCTCTCCTCTTTGTATGTGGTGTGGTGCTACTTAACAAGCTGGCAGTGTCCCATTTATTTGGATATGGTCCCCCTTTTTCTCACTGACAGGGGCCCAAGGCAGGTTACTCATTGTTCTCTCCTCCTCAGAGTCCCTTTAAACCCCTGCTTCCTGCTCTATCCATGAACTGTCATAAACTGCTTTAAAAACCCATGGAAGTTTGTGATGCTACCATCACAAACTTTGGTTCACAAATCATGAACAGTTCAGAATTTGTGACAAATTTTGCTTCATGGTTCGGTTTGTGCCCATCCCTAGAGCTGACCATAACAGTTCCATTTAAAAAACCCTGATGATTATATAAGATAATGTTTAATTTCAGAAAAAAATATTTGTCTGAATTTTCAGTATCAAGATAGGTAGCTAGTGGGGAAAGATGGAACGATGTTTCAGCATTTTACTTTCCTGCACGTGAATTTAAGTGTTTTCACAAAGGAGTTATCAAGAATTACACATATAACACTGTGTGCATAATATATGTATATCACATCATGTGTAACAGAGCACGAGGGGTCCAGAATCCATGATATCCAGAAGTCTTGAGTTTGAATCAATTTCATTTTGTACCATGAGCCAAAGCTAGAGGCTTTTTGAGGATGGCAGCTGATTCTGAGTAAGGAAAAGAGTGCTTCTACTCAGCCCTCTCAATCTGAATTTGTTAGGAAATGTCCACAGAGACTTCGAAAGTGGCCAACGGAATAAGAACCAAGAAGAAAATGGAGCTGGGGTTGGATGAATGTCACTTGTTCCATGCTGTACTTTCCCCATAGTTTTCAGCAATGATCCATTCGGAATTTCTGTGGACTTCATTTATGTGAACATCTCGATACTTATTTTATACTTGCTGCAATCCTTCCATCATGATAAATGCCTATCCAAATAGATAACCAGTGTTAAATCCATCCACACGCCTCAAACACAGACTACGTCAACAGAAAATGAGCAAAAGGACCCAAACTGTTTCATGAGATGGACAATTTGAGCTGAATGGCACATCGCAAGGAGAATTTCTATTAAGAAGGAATTAATAAGAGTCCCAAAATGGAACCAGATGGACCAGATTGAATGGATACTCAAACAAGCCATGGGGCAAGTGGACAAATGTGTGTGTGTGTGTGTGTGTGTAAAGTGCCATCAGGTCACAGCTGACTTATGAAAACCCTGTAGGGTTTTCAACGCAAGATACATTCAGAGGTAGGTGTTCCTTCCTCTGTGTTGTGATCCTAGTATTCCTTGGTGGTCTCCCATCCACATACAGTGGACCGAGCTTATTTTGCACCCTAGGCAAGGATCCCTTCTGGTGCCCCCTGTGCGCCGCCCCCTCCCTCCGTGCTGGTTAGGGCTCCGCCCTCCCTCGGGTGCTGCTACCGCCACCGGCCAGAGGATTTCCGCCCTGACTGACCCACTTTGCCCAGCTGCTGCCTTGCCCAGTGCCTTTCCTGGCTCCTGCAGGCGGAGCCTCCCACAGGCTGGCAGGTCTCAGGAATGGGCCACGCTGGGTAGGGGAGCTTTTGGCGGGGGGGGGCAGGTGCAGTTTGGCACCCCTAAGGGCCGGCCCACTCTAGGCCACCTCTAGGAAAATGCCTAGTTCGGCAAGTGAGCGAGCCGGCCCTGCCCATACTAATGAGAGCGAACCCTGCTTAACTTCCAAGATCTGATGAGATTGGGCTTGCCTGGGCCACCCAGGTCAGGGCAGGACAAACATAAGGCCAATGGGATTGTTGAAAAGCAAAATAGCTGCTTTCGTTCTGTGTCCTCACACGTCTCCCCGGGAATGTGTGTTATAAGACAGTGTGTGACATGACAGCTTC
>NW_015178849.1:0-7665 GCF_001447785.1 Gekko japonicus
CCCACCAGCCAATCTACCTTTATTTGCCCACACTGTCTTCTCTGTTCCCATTAATCATTGCTGATTAAAGCTGTGGGCAGCTGGGCCAGGCCGAGTTGCATAGTGGGGAACCTGCAAGGAGAGGGGCACTTAACTTTCTCCTGTATCCCCTGGCAATAATGTTGCGGTTGCCTAGCAAAAGCCATTGAGGGCATTCATTTCTTAAAGATACAAGTGCTTATTCAGTTACTTGGGGATTTTTAAGTCCCCAATTATTATTATTTCTTTAAGATTTCAGATTGTTCTATAAACCTGGGGTTTTTCTTAAGTTCATAGAAAAATCCGTCATGTCTGTTCATGGCTCCAGTCTCTGAATATAAGTATTCACAGATTGTACATATCACCTCATCATAGATTTGCATGAGGTAGCTCACACAACAAAACAAAACAATCAAATAACATCATTAAAATTATCAATAATTTGTTAGCTGGTTCCCTTCCTCGAACGCAATGACCTTGCAACAGTGATCCACGCAATGGTCACCTTGAGTTTAGACTACTGCAATGCTCTCTACATGGGGCTGCCCTTGTCCCAGATCCAGAGGCTGCAGCTAGTGCAGAATGCCACGGCCAGGCTGTTGTTGGGTCTCTCTATATGGGACCACATCTAGCCTGTGCTGAGGATTCGGTTCAAGGTGCTGGTGCTAGCCTTTAACGCCCTACATGGTCAGGAGCCTGCCTACTTGAGGGACCGCCTCTCCCCATATGTGCCCCAGAGAGCACTGCGGTCAGGGTCGCAACATCGCCTGACCCTCCCTGGTCCGAAAGAAGCCAGGCTGAATGTCATCAGAACCAGGGCTTTCTCAGTGGCGGCCCCAACCTGGTGGAATGAGCTCCCGGAGAACATCAGGGCCCTGCAGGACCTTTTACAGTTCTGCAGGGCCTGTAAAACGGAGCTCTTCCACCAAGCTTTTGATTAGGGGCTGCCACTGATGAGTGTGCCCTGGAACATCGTCTGGTCTGAAATTTTAGAACACCCGCGGGCCTGAGATTATGCTGGACGCTACCCCTATTGTTGGATGGGATTTGGATTACTGCCATTTCTGTCGGGTTAATTGCAACTGGTGTTGTTTTAACTGGTATGGTATTTATTAATTGTTTTAACTTGGTTGTTTATGCCATTTTAATGTTGTTAGCCGCCTTGAGCCAGATATCTGGAAAGGTGGGATATAAATATAAACAATAAATAAATAAATAATTTAAAACTGGCCAATAAAACTCAGAAGCACCAATCCATATAAAATCTCTAAACCACATGAAATAACATGGAAGCACATAAAAACGCAGAGCACAAAACATTTGGCAAATGTAGAAAGAAACTTAATATATTTGATTTTATATAATTAACTTTGCTCAAACTCTTGCGGTTTCATTCATGTTCTGATCCTCACTCCAGTCTTGCCGCCAATTTATTGATTGCTGACCCATTCATCAGAGATTGTTGGATGGATTCTCATCCAGCACAGCCCATACACACGCAAGCACAATCAGCTTTTGAGCATGTGTGTTGTGTCTTACAGCCTGATGGCACTGCTGCATAGGCATATTTGCTTGCTCTGCAATCAGATTTAAAAGCATCACAAATGTCCTGGAAAATGAACTAGTCTTACAGTAGAGTCTACCTTTTGCTGTTCCTGTTAATGATTCTCAATTACACCTGCTGACAGGAGTAGCTTGGTCGGGTTGTCATGTCTATGCAGTTTTGCAAAGAACCATGGGAGTGTTAGTTAGTTGTTTGGATTCTTAACACCCTCCGTGCCACTTTATAAAGGCATCTTGTGGGAGAATGGGGTACTAATCATGACTGTTTTGCAGTTCATATGTAGAATTTATAGATATGCTTGACATGCAAGGCTTGACTGCCTTTTGCTTATAGAGTTTTTCAGGTTTCTTGTAAGAGCTACAATCTCCTTTCTTCAGCCTTGAACTTGAGGCCAACCAAAGTGATGGGATGTAGTGTTTATTGTTAGAATGAGGTTAGAAAGGTTGGTCTTCTGCTAAACAAGCTCTCAGCACAAAGAGCAATGCCACACATTTTATTCAAAGCCCAGAAAAAAAATCCCATTGTTGAAAATAGCATCTATCAGGGCACGTTCAGAGCAGCATCGTATCATACCTTTAGACAGCACAAACTAGGGTCTTCAGTAAAGTCATTTGTTGTCCTAACACACACACACACACACACAGGCTGTACCATATAACCTCTGAAAGTGCTGCCAACCTCCAAGTGGGGGCTGGGGATCTCCTGGAATGCCCACTGATATCTAGGCTACAGAGACCAGTTCTGCCAGAGAAAATGGCTGCTTCAGAGGGTGGACTCTATGCCATTATACCCTGCTGAGGTCCCTCCCTAGGCTCTGCTGCCAAATCTCCAGGAATTTCCCAACCTGGTGTTGGCAACTCTACCTCAGAATCTCTCGGATTTGGCATTCAGTGAAATCTGTTTTCCTCTTTTTTTCTGGCAAAGGTCTGAGTAAGAAGCTTTGAAAATTAACCTTTTTTCTTAAAGTCAGCTGAGACAGACTCACACAGTATTGATTTCTATGGGGTATGCCAGGGCTCAGTGTATATAGGCACTAATGTGTCATTGAATCAGATGTAGAGATACCAGATTATTTTTAAGCAAAAGTTTTAATTAATATCTTGACGGTTTATTGGGTGGGAAATACAGGGTTTCACTTTGAACCTGGAAGGAATAAATAAACCTCAACATCTCTCTTAGCTGTGCCCTGCCTAGACTGAATGGTTTAAGTTACCTAGCAGCACGGTGATTCAGTGATTAATATCTTGCTTTAATTCAGTCAAAGAGGTGACTCCATGTGGGTGTGCTAGGTAATGCCTCTTCACAGGTGGGTCTGAGAAACCACCACAACTTGACACTGTTCTGCTCCAATCCTTGTTACTTGTTTGGTGACTTCTGCACCAACAGTTGCAAAAATCATTTGTAAGTCTACCCTTAAAATGATTGGTTGGTTTAGTGTACATAAGCAATTGATAACCAAGCAAGTGAAAAAGTGGGAGAAATATTGGCATGTGCAGGTAGCTTAACAGTAATCTATTGTGCATGCACAGAATAAGGCACCAGGGATGGGCTGGTGCAGCTAGCAAGCGACACAGCTTCTGCACAGCCACAAACTTCCTTGCAAGCAGCTCAAGACATTTGCTGTGCCAACAACGCTTCCTTTTTGCAGGAGAGAACAAACAGCTTGACTGACTGCTCCGCATCTGTCACTGTCAACATGCCTTGACTCAGCCAACCCTCCAGGCAGTCATCCAAAACACGGCAGCCACTGCCAAAGGTGCAAGAGACAGGCCGATGCACATGGACGGCCCTCCCTTGCCACCTCCGCTGCTGCCGGCAGTTATGTCACTCTTCAGCTCTCTGACTTTGATGGACGCCAGGGCTGTGCAATCTAATAAATGTCACATTACTCACTCTCTCCTGGCAAGCTTTGTGTCTGTGGCCTGTTACTCATTCCTTGCTCATGATTCACCTGCCAAACCACCGGCTTCTGGCCACTTTCTGGTTGTCTGTAGAAAACAGATCACTGGCTCTGCCTGTAATCCTGTATGTGTGGTGTTTCCCATGACCCCACCTGGTCCCTGAGCAACTGCAGAACTCTAGAGAGAGCTCTCAAACAGAGATCATTGACCTCCATCCAAGTTGCCCTCTCAGACGAGGTTACTGCTCATGCTTGATTTATTTTTCCAGTGCAGGTGCATACCAAAAGGAGACATAGGCCTGATGACACAGCATGCGGTGAACACTGAGGCATGATTCCAAAAATCCTTACTATATTTTATGTCTCCACTGGGCTGCATAGAGAGGCTAAAAAAAATCTAACCTAGTCTGCTGTTCTTACATGGCTTTACTGGGCAAGAACTACAGTGTGGATCTTGAATGGTTTGTAATGGTTACATATCAAACCATAAGACATCTTTCTGAGACTGGGTCTACCTGACAGGGTGCCCTGGAGAGGATGTGCCCCACTCCATGTGTCACTCTCTCAGTCTCACTCAACCTCTACACCACCAATTGTGCTGAAACCTCTCATTACCAGCCTTGCCTCTGTTGACGTCTCCATTGCAAAACATGGTTTTCAGGTAGCTCCTGGTAAAAATGGTCAGCAGAGTGGAGATTAAGCAATCTCCAAACATGGCGACTGGAGCCAGTGTCCCATCGATACAGTGGGCTGGCTTGTAGTGTGTCCACCAGTGCCTTCATCTGAGCAGGGTGGTGATATTGTACTTGGGAAGCCCACCAAGCCAAGAAGGTGTATGATCTTGGCTTACGTAGGGTTTCGAGCCTCCAGGTGAGGCCTGGAGCTCTCCTGGAATTATGACTGACTTCCAGACATCAGAGATCACTTCCCCTGGAAAAAAAAGCCGCTTCATAGGGTGGTGCCCTGCTGAGGTCCCTCCCTTCCCCAGGCTCCACTTCCACATCGCTAGGAATTTCCCAACATGGAGCTGGCAACCTGATGGCCTACTCACCATTTCTCAGCCTAGCCTAGTGCGCAGGTGTGTTGTGGAGACAAAACAGGTCAAGGAAGACCCCACATATGCTATCTTGGAGGAAAGCTGGGATACAAATGTGGCAGATTGTTTCTCCAGCTGCATTGTCATCCCATGGGAAAAATAAAATAAGCTCACCGAAGAAAACCACTGTTCTATGACTTTAAAACACTTGGTTGTACTTTTTATAACGTTTATAATGCACATTTCTAATGTTACACAACAATCATCTTTATGTAAAGTACATGCCATAAACATAGGTAAAGCCAGTAGATAATGATGTGAGTACAATACAAAATCTTGATGTTAATATTCCTGACACTGTTCTGTCTATGTTCCTGGAATGTTTTCTCTTCAAGGCACCTTGATAGAGCTATGAAGTGAAAAAGCAGACTAAAAGTCTTGTTTTTCAAGCTCCTAAATAGCATTTATCACTCCGTTTAAAAACGTGTAAATCCTAGGAAAGTGTGTCCTCTTTGTCTCTTGATAAATATTTGCATCAAGTGTGTTAAAGTCATAGAACAGTGGTTTTCTTTGGTGAGCTTAGGCCCCGGTCACATGGAGCATTAGGCACGCTAGAGAGACGGAAGATAGGAGGATTTTCCGGGCGCCATCTCACCGCCACATCTGGGAAGCGTAGAGCTCCCGTGGCTCACCCGAGGCTTCCCGCTGAAGATGCGCTGTAAAAAACTAGTACATCCGAGGTATTAGTTTTCAGAAACCGTGGGGCAAGGGCGGGCGTCAGATCACGTTTCCGGTGTTAGCTCGTGGCATCCAGCGCCCACCCATGTCCCGTCGTGAAAACTTTTTTTTTCAAGTCTCCACGGGTGTGCACAAGCACCCAACGGCACATGCGAACACTTGGGTTAAAAAAACCCCACAACCCCCGTGGCGCCGCTTCTTTGCTGCGCCGCAGGAGTGAGGTATGATCGGCACCTCCCCCCAACCACGGGACGTCATCGGGACGTCGGGTGGTGGGACGTTTGATCCGGCTGCCATGTGGTAGTTTGCTCCGGGGCAAACAGCCACACCTCCCCCCCGTGATATCCGGCCCGTGTGACCGGGGCCTTATTTTATTTTTCCCATTGTATTCATACCGAATCCTGTCTTGTTTTTGATGCATTTTCATCCCAGGCTAAAGTCTACCAGTCCTTCACCTCCCTCCAAGCCCACATTCAGGCTTTCTACAGAACTGCCATTGCTACATCATATACTTCTAAAAGTCCACTTGGGAGGATGACAGGGCAGAGTACTGATATGTCCTCACTCTCCCCTGCAAAGGAAATGGTGATCACATGCCTTACATGTCCCTTGTACTTGAATTCTTCATTGTACACAAGCCATGATGTAGCCTTGATGGCTCAGCACTGGTGAATCAGTCATGCCCTAGGAAGTTCAAAGTGTGAACAATAAGGCTGTAGTCTTGTTCATAGTTAAACGCCTACGTGTTCCAGCAATATTCATGGGAGCGCACATACTCCCAAATAGCTCTACCTCCTGCACTCCAGAATGGATTCTGGATGGGTTTCTGCATTAATGGGTTAATGAGAAGGGCATCTACCTGTGCCTTGGGAGTGGGGGCAATCACAGTGGGATGCCTGATGAGAGATGCAAGCATCACGAGGAAGAGGAAATGGCAGTGATGCCTAAAACTCACTGTGGGAAACCAGAGTTTTATTGGTGATGGCCCCACCTCTCTGGAACCGTCTTTCTGAAGAGGTGCTGTTGGGATATGAGCAAGTCCCTTTCCTGATGTCATGAAAGAATTTACATGTTCACTTGTGCATGCTAATTTCCTAGTTAGTTTGCTTAGGGCCAATAGAGAAGTCTGCACATATCTCAGGTGGCAATATGCATAATGAGTTGGTATTGGGGTTGTCTATTAACTGGTCAATACATTTGAGGATGTCCCAGGGGTGGAGGCTTAGGAAGCTTTTACTGCCTTTGTTCTATCTCCTGCCTGGGGCACAGACACACAAGGTTTAGCCTTTTACAGAGACAAGATGTAGATTAGAGAGCGAGACAGGATGTTTATTGTTTTGAACTCCCCATTCCCTTTTCCCATAAGTAATTAGTAAACTTTACTTTTTAAAGCTAATACCCATGTGTGCTGAGTTTTTCTTTTGCTCTGCTACATTAAATACCCAGCAGGTGCATTGAGCTTCCTCTTTTCTGAACTTTTTTGGAAAAGGATTCTAGCCTTCCTTCTTCACTTGGCATTTGCTAAATAGGGGTTTTCATGGCTATTTTGTGTCTTTTAAAAACTTGCGCTGTACAAGTGATGACTACTGTATGTGTTGTTTTGTGAACTTATTTATATTCTTAACTGCTTTGAACACAGGGAAGGCAGTCCAGAAATGAACCCAACAAACAAACAAGCAAGCAAATAAATAAACAACAGGATCGGTTGATTTGACCCGACCTGGCCGGCCCAGAGGCTAGCCTGATCTCATCAGACCTTGACTGCTGTGCAGGGCTGGCCCTGATGGGCACTTGCATGGAAGACCAACACAGAAGTCCCAGAGGGGCTGCGCAGAGGCAGGCAGTGGTGAACCACCCTCTATTTGTGTCTTGCCTTGAGAACCCGACAGGGTTTTCACCACCATTTATTTATTTACTTACTAAAACTGTTTGCATTCTTCCTTTCCTTACAAAAAAATGGACCCCCGGTGTAGGTTACAAGAAAAACCAGAAGTTACATTACAATAAAAGGGACGTTCAATAATAAAAGGGTCCATAATTTCTTCTTCAATGGCCATCTATACTTGCATGATTAAAACTACAGAACCAGCCACAAAAGCCATTTGTAACTATTACTCAGTTGCATCATCAGCAAAGGTTCTCCTAGAAAGGACTATGTTCAGCATATGGCAAGAAGGACAGCGACGATGGAGTGAGGTGGGCTTCCCTTGGGAGGGAATTCCAGTGTCATGACACTTCTGCAGACAGTGCCCTCTCTCTTGGCCCTACCACTGTACTTCATACTGAGGGGGCACAAGGAGGAAGACCTCTGATGGTCATCTCAGTGCCCAAACAGGTCCTGGCATGGGTGGCAGGGCTGAGAATTAGCAGTGTGCAGACCTTCCCTGGAAAATGGGATATATATGAAGA
>NW_015178850.1:0-6000 GCF_001447785.1 Gekko japonicus
TCCATGGTGGCTGGCGTTGGCGACCCAACCAATCTCTCAGCTGGTGCATCCTGTTGGGCACTGCTCATTGGCGTGGGCCTCGCATGCTCCATTTCCTCAGGGCTTGCCAGGTCATCGCTGTCCTCCAGCATGGCTGTTGCGGGTTCCACAGGAAGAAGGCAGCCATGGAGCTGGTCGATGTGCCAGAGAAGCCTTTATCCATCTTCTATGGACACCTCATAGGATACTGGTCTGGTCACTGTGACCACTCCGGCCAGGATCCACTCCGGACCGCTCACAAAGTTGTGGGCAAACATTGGGGCACCAGGGAAGAATCCTCAGGGGGCCCTTGGCTCTCCTTCCCCGCACTGGGCTCCGGGGCCCGGTTGGGGTGCAGCCTGTCCAGGCAGGTAGCTAGCCACCTTCCCATTAGAAGTTCCGCGGGGCTGCGACCTGTGGTGGTGTGTGGGGTTATCTGGTTGTTGAAAAAGAAGGCTGCCAGCCGGTGGTCCCACTCACCCTGTACGATTCTGCGGAGGGCCTCCTTGGTTGTCCTCACCATTCTCTTGGCCTGGCCATTGGTTGCAGGGTGGAAGGGAGCTGAGCAGATGTGTCGAATAGCATAGTACTTTACGAATTCTTGGAATTCTGCTGATGTGAAGGCTGTCTCGTTGTCCGTCACGAGTGAGTCGTGGATGCCATGTGTGCTGAAGATTCGCCACATAGCACGGATGGCAGCTCTGGACGACGTAGATGCAACCGGTACCACCTGTAGCCACTTGGTGAATGAATCTACTAAGATGAAGAAGAGCTGGCCCTGGAAGGGACCTGCGTAATCCAGGTGTAGCTGAGCCAAGGGTCTCCTGGAGGATTCCCACTGCCGTGCCGGGGCCCAGGGAGGCTCTGGTCGGGATTCGTGGCACGTCTGGCAATGTGTGACACAGTTCTCGATCTCACTGTCTATGCCAGGCCACCAAACGTAGCTGCGGGTGAGGGCCTTCATCCGCGTGATCCCCGGGTGCATTTCATGGAGGGCTGTGAGAACTCAGCTTGTCTTGGCAGGAGGAGAATGTTGTGAACTCTGGGCCACCCCCTCCCCACCCAGTCCAGAACACGGGACAGCATGTGGTCCTGAACGGTGTGGTGGGACACATCGGTTACCCAAAGGGGCCTGTCCGGCAGGTCCTCAAGCAGCAGGATCTGGTGCGCGGGCACCGGGTCTGGGTCACCTGAAGGCAACGGCAAATGGCTGAGGGCATCTGCATGGCCCATCGCTTTTCCGGGTCAGTGTAACATCGCATACTGGTAGCTTGCAAAGAAGATAGGCCAACGGAGCACTCAGGGAGACAGCATCTGTGGCATCTGGCGATCGGGGGCCAGGACACCCAAGAGGGATTTGTGGTCAGTGACGATGGTGAAGGGCCGGCCGTACAGGTAGTCATGGAACTTCTTGACCCTCGCCATGATTGCCAATGCCTCCTTATCGATTTGAGCATAGTTGCACTCGGCCGAGGAGAGGGTCCTGGAGTAGTAGGCCACCGGGACCTCCCGGCTGTTGGGCAGCTGGTGGCCTAGGATGGCACAGACCCCGTACTGTGAAGCATCACAGGCAAGGACCACGGGAACTGCTTCATTGAAGTGTGCCAGGACCGCGTTCGATGTCAGCAGGACCTTGACAGCCTGGAACGCTGTTGCTTGCTTTGGGCCCCAGACCCACTTGGCCTGTTTGTCAAGCAGATGGGTTCCAGGGGTGCCACAATGGTGGCTTTGTGGGGCAAGAAAGAGTGGTAGAAGTTCAGCAGCCCCAAGAAAGCCTGGAGTTCGGCCTTGGACAAGGGCGGTGGAGTGTTGACAATGGCGTTGATTTTATCTGGTGTTGGATGAATGCCTTGTGCGTCGACTGTGAATCCCAGGAACTTTACGTGTGGTACTTCCAGCAAACACTTCTCCTGCTTCACCTTCAACCCGGCTCTGTGGAGTCGTTGTAGAACGGCGCACAGTCTGTCAGCAAAACTCTCGGGCATGGGAGCAGCAATCAAAACGTCATCAAAGAATGGCTGGACCCCAGGGATACCTTTAAGAAGACAGCCCATTAGGTTTTGAAAGATCCCCGGGGAGATGCTCACCCCAAATTGCAAGTGCCGCACCCAAAAAGTGCACCGATGTGTGACGATTGTTTGGGCCTCAGCCGTGGCATCGTAGATGGGAAGCTGCTGGTATGCTTGGGCCAGGTCCAACTTACCAAAAATCATTGCACCCACTAAAGAGGCCAAAACATGACTGACTACTGGGACCAGGTATGTGTGATCCTGGAGGGCTTTGTTGATAGTACACTTGTAGTTCGCACAGATTCAGACATCCCCATTTGGCTTGACTGGAGTTACTATGGGGGTCCCCCAGCAAGTGTGTGGCACCAGTTCCGGGACTCCTTGGGCCACCAAGCATTCCAGTTCCCTGTCAATCTGGGGCCTGAGGGCGAATGGGACACTCCTGGCCTTTAAATGGATGGGCCGCACCACCAGGTCAAGTTCAAGGGCCACGGCCAGACCTGTGTAGCGGCCCAGCATACCATCGAAAACTGCTGGGAACTCATTGCACATGTCCTGGAAATTGGATGGCCACACGTGGTGCACCCTAGTTATTCCCAGTCCCAAAGGCGTGAACTAGGACAGGCCTAGTAAACTTGTGAGTTGCACCTTGACCACTAGTAGGTCTAATGCACCCTTGAAATGTTTGTATTCCACCTGAAACTTGCTCCACCCCTTCACAGCCACCTGGTTCTTTTGGAAGTCTCTAAGGGTGAACCCTGAGGTGGGCTTCTGCAGACGGGGGCCCCCATGAGAACAGAGCTTAGCTAGCATCTCCAATGAGATGATGGAGAAGGAGGACCCTGTGTCCAGCTCCATCTCACAAGGGGAGCCCTCTATCAACACAGTTATATGGATTTTATCTGAGGCATTCCGGGGCAAACTCAGTACCTGATCGTAGCGGGCAGCCGTTGTCTTCAGTTCTGCGGATTCCTGGTCAGTGGCGGTGTGTCTTCGGGGACCTCTGGAGTGGCAGGTCCAGGCTATGTGGCCGACCTTCCCACAGGATCTGCACGAAGCGTCTCTGAAGCGGCATGAGCGGTGTTCGTGGTCCTCCCTGCAGCTAGCACATGGTGTTTGCGGATTGGACCTTGCAGGTCGGTTGTTGGTGTTGGCTGCCATCCTCGCAAGGTTGGTTTTAGCAGTGGCAGTCGAAGACCATGAATCCCGTCAAGGTGGGTGATGAACCTGATGGATTTTGTCCTTGTCTGATACTTCTGAGGTCGGGGAGGCATACGCCTGGTGAGCCGCATGTGCATGGCGATCCCTGTGCAATTTTTTATATGCGGTGGCCTCTCGCAGGACCTTATCTCTCTTTTTAAAAAATATTTTTATTGCTTTTCTTCCTACACACTACAAAAACTATGCCCTACAAAACTAAAACTAACAAGAACCTTTGATAGGCTAATCAAATGCTTTAAGTATATGTCTACATGCTAAAAATTTAATTCAATTCTTTAAAATCTAATAAAAGTGTTCAAAAAGAAAAAAACATAAAGGCATTTTTGATATTACATCACATCTAGTTGAGAATATAAGTAAGTTAAATGTCAACATAGGTAATCTCAGATCTTCACGTAAATTTCTTCTTAGCTTTGTTTTTCTTCTTCTTTTGCCAGGGGAGATTTACTTTAAAAGTTTTAGGGGCCGGATCTCCTAAATCCGAATCCAAGTCAAAGATTTCACCCAAAGACATTGAAGTGGCTGTAGAAGATGAACTATCCGTATCGGATTTCTGTTGTTCGCTGTTGTTTTTAGTTGCCTTTTCTTCCTCTGCTCCATTTATTTGTTTGGTTGAAGATTGTTGCTGTTTAAGAAAGAGTTATGCTTTTAATAGAGAGTCAATATTTTCCTTCTTCTCCTTAAAGCTGAATATAAGTCATTCTGGAAAAATCCATCTGTGTTGGACATTGTTCTTTTGGAGGAATGCTGTAATTTTTCTGTACTGCTTCCTTTTCTTGTGTATTTCAAATGGGACATCTTTCAATATTTTTATCTCCTCTCCTTGAATTTTAACTGTTGTTGCTGTAGGTGCTGTAAGTATTGTCTCTTATTGATCTTTTTGCAAATTTTACAAAAATTTCCTCTGGGAGAGTATTTCCCCCCACAAACTCTGAATAAGTTCTATAGATAATATCAATATCTGCTTGTATTAATTCAGGTTTGTTATTGATTAAGGAAGCCATTGCTTCACTTATAATTTCTCTTAAATTCTCATATTTTTTCTCTGGCACCCCTTGGAATCTCAAGACGAAAGAGGACCTTTCCATTTGTAGCTGTAGAGGTTGTTGCTTTTCAGAAGTTCTTTCTTTTTCCACTTTGTCCATTCTTTGGTATATTTCTTTGGTCTTAATTTCAACCTTTTAAAATCTTTTGGGCTGACTTCTCTGATTTGGTTGCAGTTTTCTTGAGCTCTTTCTGTAAAGTGTCGAATTTTTGGTTGAGGTTCATAAGCTGGTCCAGCAGAGGGCGCATGGCTTCAGAAACTGCAGTAGCTAACTCGCTGGTATTTTCTGGTCTTGTGACTGGTGATGCTGTGCTGGCATTTCCTGTAGAGCCTCTGCCTCTGGATGCCATTTTACTCCCACGCTGAGACATTGTTTATACTTAGGTAAAAGTTTATAAAAGTTCTGAGATCTTTACTATGTTGTAACTGCTTAACTAAGATGTATTCCGCTTTGAAAAGGGTGTTAATCACCTGAATCCGGCTTGCTTCTACGCTGCAATTTCACTAGTGAGTTTCCCCCCCTTATCTCTTTGAAGCTATGCCATTTTGTTATGCAGATTTCTTCCTCTGCTTTGAAAAGGGTGTTAATCACCTGAATCCGGCTTGCTTCTCCACTGCAATTTTGCAGCTGGGTAGGGTTCTTCCTCTGTGAGTTTCCCCCCCTTATCTCTTTGAAGTGATGCCATTTTGTTATGCCAATTTCTTCCACCACCCTTTTTGTATATGACTTTCTCTTTGCCACTTAACTCACTGTTTGATTAATCACTGGATAGCTTTGTCTCGTAGATTTTCTTTTTAGTTCAGTCCTTGTACGCTCTGGTCCGGTAACGTCTCTGAGCACCATTGCTGGCCTCGGGACAGCGGGACCTATCAGAGCAAAAAGCATTGTGCCCCCAAGTTGGAACTTTGGAAGTGGCCCCTTCAGCGCTCTTGGCTAGAAGCCCCCTCTCGGACCTTCATGGGGATGTCGGGACCAGCCGATCCCGCTCCCTGGGGCCTTGATCCAACTCGCCCCCATCAGAGCGTGATGGGGTGCGACGGTCACGAGTCGCTGTTCACCAGAAAATTTTCCTTGCAGGACCTTCTTGAGGGTTAGCTCTTCTTGGCTCGCAAGCTTGCGGCAGAGCTTATGTTCCCAGAGACCCACAATGAGTTGGTTCATTAGAGCATCTCCAAGGTCCAGGAATCCGCATTTGGTGGCCAAGCAGCGTAGACGGGCCAGAAAATTGGTGGCCTCTTTCTCAGGCTTCTGTTGCCATGCAAAGAAGTCTAGGCGCCACGTCATCTTGGTCGGTTGTGGTGTGAAGTGGTCAGTGATCGCCTTGACCAACTCATCATACTTCACCTCTGCCAGGGACTTTGGAGTGAGGAGATCTTGCACCAGCCGTAAGGTTGTGATTCCGCAGGAATTGAGCAGCAGCGATTTCTTTTTCTCCTCTTTGGTGATGTCATGGAAATGGACATAGTAGTTGAGCCACTCCACCAATGTTTCCCACAGCTTGGGGTGAGCGGCGTCAAATTCTGGAAGATGTCCCGGAGCGGCAGCCATGACTTGGTGGCCTAAGCGAGATGTGGAGGCCTGGATATCTTTGTTTCTGGGAACGGTGCAAGGTGTGGTGCCCTCGAGTTCGTCGTCATTGCGCGGCGCGGTGCTCGTGCCAGAGTCTGAGTCCGGCTTACTCATCAGGATCCCATCCTCATTGCCAG
>NW_015178851.1:0-5757 GCF_001447785.1 Gekko japonicus
TTGGTGGAAAGAATGAACCAAACCCTGAAGACTATGCTGCGGAAAATGGCCTATGAATGACCCACAGTGTGGGACCTGTTTATTGACCCAGTGCTATTTGCCATCCGGGAATCCCCACAGATCTCGATGAGGTTCTCCCCATTTGAGCTTCTCTACAGTCAGCAGCTGAGAGGTATCCTAGGACTGGTAGAAGGGCAGTGGGCAGGGCAGGCCCCACTGCCAGGGGAGGCCCTATGTGAATACGTGAGGAAGCTGCAGAATGCCTGGCAGCAGTCTGTAAGAATGCCTGCCTCAACCTGGAGAAGGCACAGAGCCTACAAAAGAAGTTCTATGATGTCAAAACTCAACTATGCTCTTTCCCCATAGGGACACAGGTGCTAGTGTCCATGTCAAAACTCAACTATGCTCCTTCCCCATAGGGACACAGGTGCTAGTGTCCCGAGCAATGATGGCCCAGCCACATGGGGACCCGTGGCAAGGCCCCTTCTTGATTACGAAGGTGTTGGGGCCACTTTCCTACGAAGTGCAATGTGGCCCCCACCCCAGGCAACAAAAGCATGTTCATATCAATGATTTAAAGGAATGGTGGTTCCACCTGGAACTGGAGGACTCGGGGAACTTGGCCGAGGATCCCAGGGAATTGAGAGAAGGGGACCTCCCTTGGGGAATGAGGCCTGAGGGCCCCCAAGAACTGCAGTTGGATCCTTCTTTGACAACAACAACAAGCTGACCTCCACTGGGTACTGGCCAAGCACCCCTGGGTCTTCTCCACAACTCCTCGCCAAATTGCCACTCCTCCAGGGAAGGTAGCACAGGCATGGTGGTGACCCATGCCACAAAAACAGTGGGATCAAATTGTCCAGGAATTTGCAGATATGGTGTGTATGGACATCATAAAGCTGTCACAGAGCGCATGATGAAGCCTGGTGGTACTAGTTCCAAAGCCTGACTGGAGAGTGTGCGTTTCCTTAGATTACCAAGAGGTATACAAACTGGCGCACTTTGATGCCTACCCAATGCCTCAGGCGGACCTACTCATTGACCAACTCAGGACAGCTAGGTATCTGTTGGTGTTAAATCTTATGAAAGGTTACTGGCAAGTGTCCATGCATCCGGCCAACCAGGAGAAAATGGCATTTGTGATGTCCCAGGAGCTATTTCAATTCAAGCAGATGCCTTATAGGCTGCATGGCATGGTAGCCACGTTTCAATGCCTAGTAGACAAGGCCCTAGGCCAGTACGAGGGCTTTGCATGTGCATACATCGATTATATAATAGTATATAGTCCGGACTGGGAAACACACTTGCAACATCTACGTCTAGTCCTATAGGTGCTGTGAGAGGCCAGGTTAAAGGCGAACCTGGGAAAAATTTGACTGGGCTTCCAGGAACTGAAATACCTGGGGTATCTGGTCGGATCTGGCCAATTGCAACCTTTGTCCAACAACGTGACAATGGTGGAACATCAGCCCCAACCTACCACAAAGAAGCGGCTTTGCTGCTTCCTAGGGTTCGTTGGGTATTATAGCTGGTTTATCCCTAATATCGCAGCGATCACCAGTCCCCTCACTGACTGTCTACAGAAAACAAGGCCCAACCAGCTTTGATGGGGGGAAGGGGCCACTTTCCAAGCCCTTCAAGCTAGCTTTTCGGGCGACCCTGTCTTGCACAACCTGGACTTCAGGTGACCCTTTGTGCCTATCTAAGGGACCACCTCTCCCCGTACATTCCCTCTACATGGATGTGTCAGGTTAGAAAATTGGGGTGGCCCTAGCTCATATTATTTATCAGTTGAAAACTCCAACTGGCCAAACAAAAGTATTCCATGGTGGAGAAGGAGGCCCTGGCCATCAAGTGGGCAGTGGGCACCCTTCAATACTATCAAGCTAATGACTCATTTCAGCTGGTCATAGATCACACCCTCCTTTTATGGCTAGCAAGGATGATGGACACCAACCCAAGGATTCTCTGATGGTGTTAGTCACTTCTAGCATTTCGTTTTTCAGAGCAACACCAGGCGGGCACCGATCACCAGGTGGAGGATTACCTCTCCAGGCTCTTCAAGGAAAAGCCCAAGGCTGTTGGCGAAAGGGAGGGGAGGTGTCCCAGCCCAGGGGTGCTGGCCCCTAGCCCCAACACTCTAGCCACCTCCACTCACCGGCAACAGGCCCGGGCTGCAGGTCATTCAATAGCAGGTAGCCCCACCATGGAACAGCAAAGGAGGATGGCTGGGAGCCGGGACATCCCCAAGAAGTGGGACATGTCCCCGACAGCTTATGAGAGGGCCTGGGAGTCACTGTGGCCCCAGCACTATAGTGAAGCCGACCCCACGAGGCAGTGCCAGGCCAACTCGCAAGCGCTCGCAGCGGGCCTAGCCCAGCCCAATGCTGAGGGGTGGTGTTGGGGCTTATGGAGGGGGGCAGGGCCGAGTCTAGTAGGGAGAGATGGTCCAATAGGGGGCAGGCATGGGCATGGGGCAGGGATAAAAGGGGGAGTGACACAGAAGTTGAGGAGGAGAATGGAGGCTGTGACAGTAGAAAGCACAGAGAGAGGGAGAGCAAGCCTGAGACCAGCCGAGCAGAAGGACTACAGGGGTGACATCAACCCTGTTCCCCACCCTTTCTGAGACTTCCAGCCACTCCTCACAGGTCAGACAAGAAAGGTGCAGCAGGTGAGACAGCACGGCAACTGGTAGGAGCCCCTGAGGGCTGGAGGTGGGGTACGACAGAATTCATTCTGACTTCATTGTCACTATCTAAGAGGTCACACATACCACAGACACAAGTGCTCCTGAATGCTGTGTCCTGATTGCAGATGTACATTTTGGGTTCACAGAAGCACAATGGGAAATGAATAAGTTGAGATGATGGCTAGAATAATGGTCAATAAAGACCTGTACAAAATCTGATCAAACACAAGTTACTACTCATTTTACAGCCTGCTTTGGGATGACCATGGCAGCAAAGAAATTTTACTTTTCCCCCACTGTTGCATCCATAAAGCAGTCTCTTACAGCAATGATATTCCAGTTGGTGAAAGTCTTGTTAAACTTAGGTTCCAAAGAGGAAATAGTGGATATCTTGGCAGCTCATTTTGACCAATTTGCTAAATACTTCATGGATAAAATCAATTGTCTCCAATGTGACTTGGATTCCACATTAATTACATGGTCTTTGGATGTTCCTGAGGTTTTCATTTATCAACCATGAATAACTTTCAATTAGTGCAACCTGAGGACCTGGACACAATACATGGAGACTTGAGGCCTACCACAAGTTTATTTGATCCAGATCCCTGCTGGGCAGTGAAATCTGCCAGAAGCAAGCAGCCTCGGTGAATAGTAGAAATTATCAACATCTCTTTAATAGGGGGCAGTGCTTCTGGCCCTAAATGAGGCAGCAGAAAAGCAGAACATTATAGACACTAATAATTTCTGGCCAGTATCAAATTTGCCTTTTTAATGTAAGGTTCTTGAAAAAGTGGTGGCTTTTCAATTCCATTCGTGGGCAGAACTTACTAACAAGATCCTTTTTACTACGCTTTCCATCCTGGGTATAGAATGGAAATGAGTTTAGTTGCACAGATTGATGATCAATGCTGATCTGATCATCAGTCATCAGCGATGATTCCTCCAGGAGGAATTTATTGGTTGCCCTGGACTTCTTGGAGCTTTTGATACAATCACCCACGGTGTCTTCAAGGGCTGCCTGGCAAGAATGGGCCCTCGAGGTATTCTTTCTTGTTGCTCAGAGCTAGTGCTGCAAGACATTTATTCATCCTCCTTTATAACTGGCCCGTAAGGAGCTGCAGGGATCATATTGTCTCCCATGTGATTTAATATCTACGGTTTCTCAAAGAGAGCATACATAGATTTTGGATGAATTGCTACTAGTATTTAGATGATACCCAACTCTTTCCTTTCCACTGAAGTCCAAGAAAACAATGAATTTGCTAAAGCAGTGTCTGGAGGTGGTGACAAAAGACAAATGCAATAGACTGGGTGTAACAGTGTACTGTGCATGCATTTGAAACACTGTACAGCCGGTTCTGGACTGGGTTGTACTGCCACTAAATTAGCAGATTCTTAGTCAGGGGGTCCTCCTGGGCTGATCTCATTCTTGATAACAAAGTTTGAGTCCAGTGGCATCTTTAAGACCAACAAAGTTTTATTCAAGGTATAAACTTTCGTGTGCATGCACAATTCTTCAGATATATGAAACAAAACTTCTTCAGCCATTACATATAGGTAGTGGGGGTTAGTTGCCAGGAAGGGCTAGTTAGAGCCAAGATGCACA
The DNA here is from genome assembly GCF_001447785.1 of Gekko japonicus. Lineage (NCBI taxonomy): Eukaryota > Metazoa > Chordata > Lepidosauria > Squamata > Gekkonidae > Gekko > Gekko japonicus. The sequence goes on from NW_015178851.1 coordinate 4,296, forward strand.
AGCAACTAACCCCCCCCCCCCCTCAGTGGGAAGGAGATCTGACCATTGTCTTATATGTCTTAATGGCAAGTCCTCTTTGAAGGCAGATTGACAACTTCAATTAGTTCAGAATGCAGCAGCCAGGATGTGGGCTTGGTTTTGTCCTACCACTTAGGAAAACACTATGGGAAACACTTTGGGAGCAATCCTAAACCAATCTGCTTGGAAGTTTGTTGTTGTTCAGTCGCACAGTCGAGTCCGACTCCCCATTGGGCCAGATCACGCCAGGCCCTCATTTTATTCAGTGAGATTTACTCCCAGGGAAGCATTCTTAGGATTGTAGCCTATATGAACTATGTTTGCTTCCAGCTTGTTTCTGGACTCAATTCAAAAGCCGGTTATCACCTTTAAAGGCCCCTTAATGCCTTGGACCTGAAGGAACCATATATTTCTTCATGCACTCTGAGATTGACCTTTGGGGTTCTGTTACAGGAATCTGCATTATCACAGGTGTGTTTAGTAGAGATCTGTATGAAGACTTTCTTGGCAGCTGCCTCTAAATTGTGGACATCTTTTCTCCTGACCCTATTAAATAATGCTGCTCAAATTGTCACCTGTGTTATATCAATTGTATGGACTTTTCATACTATATGCCATTTTATGTTGTTTGTAATAATGTATTTACAAACTTCTTATTGCTAATTCCCATCAGTTCAATGATGTATGACCTTATTTTAGCTCCTTAAACAAATCAATTATCATTATTCAATTCTACACCCTCCTAATAAATCTTGTTGGTTCCCTTATATACAGCACAGGGGCACCGTGTTACGCTAAATTTTTTATATGGTTTTTCGTATTTTCATATTTACCCTTTAAATTAATTTAACAATTCATTAACATTTAATTATCACATTTCCCATTCATCTCTACAGCAATTTATTCACCATTATTCATGGACTACCACTCTTGTTCTACCAGCCTAACATTAATCTAACCTGCAACCTACAATTATTTATCCACCAACAATCTTCTCATACCACTCCGACCTTCTTATATCTCTCATCCACAACCGGCTCGTTTTTGTTTTTTTTGGCATTTTTCTTCAGAGGTTTAATAGTTTTTTATTATTATGTCACTATTAATTCTTCAGACTTTTTAGATCTCTCTTCCAAAACTATAGGAGAACTTTATGTTCCTCTAAGACTGTTTATAATTCATTATCATTAATCCCCATCCTATTACACCCCAAATAAATAGTTTTCCCTTAAGCTCTACCATCTCATTCTTATTCTTGGGGGGGGGGGCTGTTTTTTTGAGGTAGTGGCACCAAATTTGCAGCATAGTTGCTGGTGCCTCTCCTCGGACCTCTGTCCAAGTGTCAAAATAATTGGATCAGAAGGAGGTGCCCCCATCCTCCATTGTTGTCAAAGGAGGGAAAATGTTCATTTAATTTTAATCTCCCCATTAATTAATTAATATT
>NW_015178852.1:0-5559 GCF_001447785.1 Gekko japonicus
CCCACAGTGATGAGCATGAGCTTTGCCTCTCCTGTTTGGGAGAATCGCAAAATGCCAGTGCTTTCCGAGGAAACAGCTAGCAGTATCTGAAGAAGTGAGCAGTGACTCATGCAAGCGCCTCCCCCTGCCACAGATTCGGTTAGTCTTTAAGGTAGTGCTAGACTCTTGCTCTTTTCTGCTGCTACAAACAGACAAACACAGCTGCCCATCTTGATCTGTCTCCAATTGCTGTGGCTTGTAGGGATGGGCATGAACCGGCCTATGAGCAAAAGTGCGTGATGAATTTTGGCTGGTCAAACCGTCAGTAAGTAATGCGTGCTGGAAGCAGTGCGGCCAGATAGGGACATACTATCATTGCCGGCGGGGCTATCAAGGAATACAACTCTTTGGGAGAAACGTGATAACTCAGATAAATGTGATCAGCAGGCAGACGTTACCATGTAATCCGGAAGTAGTCTTGCTTAACTTCTGGAACGATTCGAAGACAGGGGGTAGTAAGGAACTTATTTCAACCTTACTAGCTGCAGCTAGGTTAACGATAGCAGCGGCTGCGAAATCTCCGTCTCTCCCTACAATTTCAGCGTGGCAAGAGAAAGTCTGGGATCAGTTTATAATGGCAAAAATTACGGACTCCTTGATGAGAGCGAATAACAGTAACACTCCAACATATACCAAATTTGTTAGGATTTGGGCTCCTGTGTTAGACTACATGGTAACGAAGGATATTCTCCTGGTTAAGAAGATTTATCATAAATGGTTATATTTATAGGTTATAGCAGGTAACTTAAAAAGGTCAGACTTACAGTAATTCATTAGTGCTGCATGGTGCGAGTAGACGTTATACTGTATGTAATTACCTTTATTAACTTAGAATCAGTAAGTATTTGATGTATGTAATGCTATTAACAAAAACAATAAAAAGATTTATAAAAAAATATGAATTTTGGCTGGTTCGTGGTTTGTGGAGCAATGTTCACAAACTGACATGCCACCATGAACTTCCACGAATTTTAAAGCAGTTCATGGTGGTTCATGAAGAGCGGAAAGCATGGTTTAAATGGCTCTGGGTCATTAAACTCCTGCTTTCTGCTCTTCAGGAAAAACGGCTGAGCGATGGGGAAACCCCCGCTTTCTGCTCCCTGCGAAAAGTGGTGGGGAGCAGAAAGCAGGGGGACACAAACCGGTTCGGTTCACGAACCAACCTCCTGCTTCATATTGGTTCATGGTTCAGTTCGTGGTTTGGCCATGAACCATGAATGGGATCTCAAAAATGCGGTGTGTGCCCATCTATAATGGATTGTCTTAAAAATCCTTATTGAAGCTGCTGGTGGTAGAGGGGTAAGTAATGTACAGCCAGGCAGTTGACTTATATCTGGAACTAAAGGCTGCTAATATTTGACACCTTCATTATGTGAAGTATTTCTTTTCTTTTCTTTTTGCTGCAGTCAAAGGAAAAATCAGAAAGCTGCTCTCCTGTTCGAAGAAGATGCTATAAATGGAGACTCTCTCTTTGACTTCCAGCCATCCTTGCCCCCATCCAGTGTTCAAGCAGTAACGGTACTTAGAACTCAAATATTTAATACTCAGGATCGAGGCAGTCCTTCTCTAGAAGCCCCATTCATTGGGCACGTCCCCTTCTTCTGCCAATCAAGGAATGGGGTGATCTACTCCGCTGATCACACGCCCTGTTGAGGAAGGGTCTGGTGTAATCCCATGCTGTCTGCTTGTTTCATCCATACATGTTCAGTGAATGATGGGTGGGAATTTATAAACTGGGAAAGGCGTGCAGCTTCCTTGCATTGGGAAATCCCGAACAAAACCTAATCCGGCAAATGCATTTCCTCATTTTTGAACAAATCTTCCAGGAGAGAAGTCCTGACTCTCTCTTACTTTATTGTAGGGAAGCAGAGTTTTAAATTCTCTGGCACAGAGTCTGAATTCCGCACTTACTCAAATCCTTCTTAGGGGGATTTGTGAAAGTTTCTGCCGTGCCACTGCGGGCCGAACCTAAACCCCAGCTGGCCCTCCATGGCTGTGGTCGGCCTTCATCTCCCGCAGTGCTGAAATAAGCACGCTTTGCTAATTTCACAGGGGAAAGGGCATGTTCCTGACCCTTCACCTCCTGGCGAGCTGGCGGATTTGCTGGAAACATCTCAGAAAAAGCAGGTGAAGGAGAAGACGAGGCCTTTGGATGAGCCTGGAGCACTCCCTCCCCTTGGTCCCGGAGAAGACCTAGGAGAGCAGCAAAAGGAGGAGAAGGTGAGGACAGCCTGTTTGAAATGAATTGAAATGAATCCCTGTAGGATGTTTCTGTGGAATAGCCTGCTCTTTGCCTAGGAGGGAAGGGTGGTGTTGGAAGCTTGGGTTTAAATGCCAGCTGAGGCTCATTGCCTTGCTCAAAGCATGGCTCTCTCCGCTGGGCACCGCTTCCCATTTGCAGCCCTGTCGATGCCCTGGAGCCTCCTGCTTCAGGAGGAGCCTGGTGGCCCAGTGCCCCGGGGGTGTGTGTCTCTGCTTGGCCTGCGGGAGGTCCCAGCTTCGGTCCCCGGCATCTTCAGGTAAAGGGACCGGGCAGGAGGTGATGGGAAAGACCTCTGCTTGAGACCCTGGAGAGCCACGTCCAGTCTTACCATGATGAACGAAGAGTCTGATTCCGTATAAGGCAGCTTCGTGGGTGTTCATGTGTGCAGGGGTCATTTCGTAGAAAAAAGGGTGCAGGAGCTCATTAGCGTAACCCATTAGCGTAACTTATTTGCATGTGCGTGCCACACCCCCTGACATTGCCGGAAGTGTGTCAGAAGGCAACACCCACCACTCAGGCTCCACTGGATTGCTAGCTATGGGGAGGATGCGCAGATCTGCCGTCACAGAGGAGGGAGAGCTTGTACCAGAATAAACCTTGGCCTTAAAGGTGCCACTGGACTCCTTTGGATTGCTATCGGGGGGGGGGGCTCTGCAACTTACCTGGCTGCTTCTTGCTCCTTGTGGCCCGGGGCTGCTGGGAACAGGGGGCGGGGCTTGTTGCATGTACCCGCTGGGCTCTTTAGTGCCGGAGCTCCGTTCCTGTGCGCTCCTGCAGGAAATGACCCCTGCGTGTGTGTAGCATGAACACACACGAAGCGGCCTTAGGAGAAGGGCTGTGATGGCAAAACACTTGCTACTGGCATGTAGAATTGGGGGTGTGCAATTTTTAACCCGGTATTTTTTGCTTCTGGCCTTTCTGCCCCCCTGCCCCCCCAGTCTCTTGGCCTCCTGCCTGCTCCTCCACTACAGCAGCAGCGGCGGCGTTGCTGCCCTCTTCCGCACAGCGGCAGCAGCGGCGGTGGTGGCTCACCAGGAATTACAACGATCTCCCAACTACAGACATAGGATATTAGAGAGAATTGTAGACTGACATAGATGCAGTAATGTCAGATGCACTTATTAGGAAGGCTCTATACTTCGTGGCAAGGCCAGATTTTAGGAGTTGTTGCGTTTTCCCTACTATACGATCATTCCAAGGAATTCTGGGTAGTAAATCAGTCTCAGAGAGTTGTGAGATCAGGTTACAAGGAGGATAAGTATGAGGGCCAACTTGAAGAGTTAAAATGAGAGGGAAATGATCGCTAATAATAAAATCATCTATTATAAAATCTGACATGCGGTTTCAGTGAGGGAGAAATTTAAACATAATCGATTACACTACAGCCCCTCGGGGAGACAAAGGTAAATTCTCCAGAGTTTGGGAAGCCAATCAGACCATTTAGCCAGAATCTGTTGAATTGCATGCAGAATCTGGCAAGGCATATACCTGCTGGGTTTAGAAAGCTATCTTTAGAATGTCTTGGATAGGAAAAAGTAGGTAGAAGGGTATTGTCTTGATTGGCCCAACTACAGAGATCAGTTCTCCTTAGGGTTGCCAGCTCCAGGTTGGGAAATTCTTGGAGATTTGGGGGTAGAGCCTTGGGAGGGTGAGGTTTGGGCAGGGAAGTGACCTCAGTAGGGTATAGTGCCGGAGAACCCACCCTCCAAAGCAGCCATCTTCTCTGGGAGAACTGATCTCTGTCATCTGGAGATCAGTTACAATGCCAAGTGATCTCCAGTCCTCACCTGGAGGTTGGCAACTATAGTTCCCCTGGAGGAAATGGCTGCTTTGGAGTGTGGAGTCTATGACATTATACCCTTCTGAAGTCCCTCCCCCCCTCAAACCCCACCTTCTCCAGGCTCTACCCTTCAGATCTCCATGAACTTCCCAACCTGGAGTCGACAACACTATCTCCTTCCCACTCAACAGCCAACCTACCTTTATCTGCCCCTCTGTCTTCATCTTTTCATCTCCTCCCACTCTGCAGCCTCTACCAAGGAAAAGTACAGCCTTTCTGCACAGAGGAGACCAAAGTAGATTCTCCTCTCCTCCTTTTTGTCCTGTGGGGTAGGGTAGGCTGAAAATATGTAACTGGTCCAGAATTGCCCAGTGAGCTTCCATAGCAAGATGCAGATCTGCACCTGGGTCTTGCGGGGCCCTACTTTGAAGCTCTCCTTGCTAAACCATGCTGGCTTTCATAGGGTGGCTGTTAAGTCATGCAAGTCAGGTGGTATCAAGTCACTCTAAGGCTGCTGTCAGTCCTCTGGTTGCCAACCTCCAGGTGGGACCTGGAGAGAACCCAGAATTACAAGTGAGCTCCAGACAGACAACAGAGATCAGTTCCCCTGGAGAAAATGGCTCTTTCGGAGGGTGGGCTCTGTGGTGTTATACCATGCTGCGGCCTTTCCCCTCCCCAAACCCTGAACTCCTCAGACAAAATCTCATCCACAAAATCTCCAGAGATTTCCCAGACTGGACCTGGCAACCTGAGTCAGGCTTGGCCCAGAGAAGTCCTCCTTCAAAGGCCAAAATAAGCCTGGAAAGCCCCCTCCCCCTGCCTTTTTACTCACAGAACCCCAGCCTGGAATCCTGTGGTTGCCTAGCAACAGCCACCGGGGGAATCTGTTTTTTAAAGCTACAGGCACTCCTTTTTATCATTTTCAGATTTTTAAAAATCCCTCCCCCATTTTTTTTAAGTGATGGATTTCTCTGCAAACCTGGTGCCCTTTCCTGGTTTGTCGAAAGATCTGTCTGGCCCATTCACAGCTCCAGTCGTCGGATTTAAGCATCCAAAGATTTGCCAGCTTTGCGATTAGAACATAAGATAGGGTTGACTCAGAGCCATCGTGGTGTGGTGGGTAGAGTGTCAGACTGGAATCTGGAGTGACCCAGGTTCGAATCCCCACACTGTTATGGAAGCTGGGCTGGGAGGCCTTGGGCCAGTCACATGCTCGCAGCCTGACCCTACACCCCCCCCCCCCCAACACAACAGGGGTTTTTGGGGGGTTCAATGCCGCAGGAGAGGAATTTTGATGTAAGCCGCTTTGGACTCCTCTTGGGGAATAAGGCAGGGTATAAATGAAGTAAAAAAAAAAAAATCAGACCAGCCCTAACTCAAGTGTCCACTTTTGGAAAGGGGGGGGTGTCGCCCCCAGGTGATGGCACAAATAGAAGCACAAGTCAGGAATTAGTCTTGGGTGTTGGGCAGCCCTCCA
>NW_015178853.1:0-4980 GCF_001447785.1 Gekko japonicus
TTTTTCATTATTATTTATCCATACCTCATATAGCCCCATAGATTTAGAGTAAAAATCCATATTTTTATCTTTTGCCCATCTAGACTTAAGGTTTGTCTGTTGCCAAGTAAGTTTGATATCTTTTTTGTTCATCTCTTCTTCCATAATCAGTATACCTTTATCATCTAATAAATCAGAATATTTCCATCTACAATGTCTAGTAAGCAATGTGGGTTTGGTAAATGCCTCAATAGGGGATATCCATAATGGAATCTTCTGGTAATGTTGAGTTCTTCCCAAACTCTAAATAAGGCATCTCTAATTATATGTTGTGAGAAGTGGCTGAATCTTGTAACTTTGCATAAAAATGCATGCCACCCCATCATAAGATCGTGTCCCTCTAGTCTTAACAATTTTGTATTTTCTAAAATTACCCACTCTTTGATCCAGGTCAAGGCCACAGCCTTGAAATATAACCTCCAATCCGGTAAAGTCAAGCCCCCTCTTTCTTTTTTATCTTGCATATATTTCAATTTTATCCTTGGCCTTTTACCTTGCCAAATGAAATCCTTATTCAGCTTCTCCAAATTTTTAAAGAAGATTTTGTTTTTAATTATGGGAATTGTTTGGAATAGAAATAGTACACGTAGTAACACATTATTTTTGTTTTACTCTTTTAAATTTTTAGTGCAGCTACCTTACCATAAATTTGTAATTTTGTACTAATTGATCGATCGAAGACTGTGGTTTTTCTAGCATATATACCATGTTGTCGGCAAAGGCAGGACTTGGTATTTGTTGATCTCCTTTCTTTTCTATTCTGCTGTCTCCCAGGGTTGCCGTGTCAATGATCCAAACCCTATTTCTCATTGTTTCTACAATTGTGATGTCAGGGGTGTTGTGCTCCAGGTGTTTATCTGCTTGTGCTCCACGTGTTTATCGGTTTGTAATCGGAATTCCCAAAGAATCTTCATTTCATCGTTCTCCATGATCTTGTCTGCTTTGTGCTCCCCTGAATTTCTGGCTGATGGTAAGCCATACTTCTTGCAAAGATTCCAGTGCAATACAGCTGCAACTCTATTGCATAGGCACAGACAATGCACTTCGGGAAAGCGCTACAGCTGGAAAGCGCTACAGCTGGGATCAACAGATGAGGACACGGACAGCCACTCTGGACGCTGGCTGCCAGGCTCAGTGGTGGGGTCTGGAGCCTTGCCGGCTCAGCAGCAGTGGGTGAGGGCGGATATGGGATTCCCCCTGTGAGTCTCACGGGCCCCCCACTTGTTGTTGTTGTTGCTGAGTGGCTGAAGTTTTTTATTAAGTTATACAATAGTTACTCTGCAGAGAAAAGCAGCTGCCTTCATTGTTTGGCTCTGGCAACATCAGTAGTGACGTCCCCTCCCGCCCTGCCCAAGGAGTACAGAGGTTGAAGATGCACTTTTGGAATGCTATTGGAGCAGGGGTGGTGGTTTTGTTGTTGTTTTACGACAATAATAACCACTATTAGACTGTGACACCCCCTCCCCCCAATCCTTTTTCTTAAGAAAGGTTCACATATCAGATCGATCGATCACACCAGCAACCATTCTCCCTTTGCACCAAATCCCCCACCACCTCCACCTCCTGTTTATCAAAGTCCGAAAAGGCGGCGGCAAACTTGGTTTCTCATCCCCCGGGAGGAGGGGTAAAGGGAGGGTCCATTTAGCTTGCCCTCGTGTCGTCACCGCTCCGCCTAATTGAGAAGGTGTGAACATGGAATCTAGGACCTCCTCGCATTGGCTTTCATGTTGTGGGAGGTGGGACAAGGCATCCGCCAGAGAGTTCGATTTGCCTAGGAAATGGTGTAGGGTGAATTTAAACTTAGAGAAGAAATCAGCCCACTGAAGTTGTTTGGCGTTTAGGTTTCGGGGGGTACGGAGGACTTCGAGATTCTTGTGATCTGTCCACACTTCAAACGGCCCCCTCGCCCCCACCAACCAATGTCTCCATGTGGAGAGTGCTAGCCGGATGGCCCCTGCCTCCTTTTCCCAGACCGACCAATTACGTTCGGTGTCGGTAAATTTGCGGGACACATATGCTAGAGGATGGAGTTTGCCGTCTGCCCCCTCTTGCAGGATCGCACCGGCCATAGCTACATCTGAGGCGTCAGTTTGCACCACAAATGTTTTCGTTTCGTCTGGGTGCACCAAAACGGGTTCAGTGGTAAAAAGAGCTTTTAATTTATCGAACACGTCTTGGCACTCGGGTCCAAAGCAGCTTAGCTCCTGGCTTAGCAGCCTCTGGACCCTTCCCCTTTGTTTTCAGTAAGTCAGTAAGGGGCAAGCTCACTTGAGCAAAGTTTGGCAGAAAATTTCTAAGGAAATTTGCAAACCCTAAGAAACTTTAAAGTTGCCGGCGAGTTCTGGGGGCCTCCCACCCCAACACGTCCTTTACCTTTCCCCGATCCATTTCTATGCTGTGGGGTGAGATGTGATAATCGAGAAAGTCCATTTCAGTCTGATGGAACTTGCATTTTGACAGTTTTGCAAACAGTTTGTGCTTGTGCAACGTTTTGAGCACCTCCCTCACCAACTGCACATGAGAGGATTTGTCGAGGGAGTACAGCAAGATGTTGTCTAAGCAGACCAGTACCCTCTTAAACAAGTGCTTATACAACACCTCATTTATTAAATTCATGAAGACTCCCGGAGCGCCATGGAGACCAAATGGCATCACCAGGTATTCAAACTGGTCCAAAGGGGTATTGAAAGCGGTCTTGAATTCATCCCCCTCCCGTATGCACACCCGAAAGTAAGTGTCCCATAGATCAAGCTTGGAGAAGATATTTCCCTTAGCTACTTCAGCTAAGAGATCTTTGATTAACAGCATGGGGTAAGCATTTGTGGCGGAGATGGCATTCAACTCCCTGTAGTCGGTGCAAAGCCGCAACTCTCCATCTTCTTTTTCTGGAAGACAACGGGGGCTGCAAACGGGGAAGAGGCTGGCCAGATGAAGCCTCTGGCCAGGTTTTTATCAATAAATTTCCGTAATTCCACTTTCTTCCAGGGGCTCATAGCATAGAGCTTCCCCTTGGGCATTTTGTGCCCCGGCAACAACTTGATTGCACAGTCTGAGTTGCGGTGGGGGGGAAGCTTGTCAGCTTCTTCTTCGGCAAATACTCAAGCTAGGTCTCTATACTCCCGAGGGATTTTGGCTAGTTCCTCCGTAGCTAAACATGCCCGAACTTGGTCACTGCTAGGAGCTACACCCCACTTTGTGTTCCACACATGGCATTTGGGGGAGATGAATTTGACAATCCTGTCGCCCCACAAAATATATGGATCATGCCCATGGAGCCACGGGTTTCCCAATACCAGGGGAAATCTGGCCCGCAGGGACACAATAAAAGTCTGTTCTTCCCAATGATCCCTGGCCCCCATGCGTAAGGGCACAGTCTCAGATCTACAGGGCTCTTTCATCGGAGACCCAGCCATTTGGGTGAAGACTAAAGGCTCGGCTAACCGGACCATGTCAGCATCCAGTCCTGAGACCAAGGAGGGGTTGATTGAATCTTGCCCGCACCCCAAGTCTATGAGGCCTCGAACCCTAATATGTGTGCCCATAGCGTGGTTCACAATAGTTACAGTCACGAAAAAGAGGGGTGGATAGCTGCTCACCACTTTAGGTGCCTCCACCGCTGGGTCCTGCTGCTCAGCGCCACTTACAGCAGGACCTGGCCTTTTCCCGCCGGTTCCATCTCTTCCTCCCCGCTCGACTCGTTCTCCAGCACATCCACCTCAGCTTGCAGGGCACGGTGGTTTTTGAGTTTCACCGTTCCTTTTCTGGGAAGTAAGTAGCTCCGGCGCTTGTCAACTTCTTTCCCCATCAATCCTCTCACCTCCCCCGAGGGACAGTTGGCTACGAAATGGCCTTGCTCCCCACATCTTAGGCAAAGTCCCTGTTTCATCCATTGCTCTCTGACTGACGGCAACGGTGGGGTGGCCTTCGCCTTGGGGTGGGGTGGTGCCGTTGCCCTTCGAGCTGCTACCATATCTGTGATGGTGTATTAGCGGAATTTGTATGTTTGGTATCTCGGTGATGCTAGTTTCCCCAGCTGTTGGAATCTCCAGGTAGTGGCTGGAGATCTCCTGGGATTACAACTGATCTGTAGGCAACAGAGATCAGTTCCCCTGGAGAAAATGGCTTCCTTGGAAGGTGGGCTCTAAGGCATTATACCCCATTGAAGTCCCTCCCCTCCCCACCTCCCACCCTCTTCGGGCTCCGCCCCTTGCACAACTCCAGCACTAGCGACTCTACTGGAAGGGTGTGAGTGTGTGAGGGCTTTCCAAAAAGATCAAGCTGGTTTCAGTGGCCAGATTTTTAAAAGCCCAGTCGATGAAGGTGGCTTCTGTCACTGTTGCACTGAGGCAGGCTTTGGTTTACTTTTATCGGTTTCAAAAGACCAGCAGAAAAACTGGGCCAGGGTGTATGTTTGCCAGAAACGCATTCCTTCGATGTGTAGTTTAATTAGAAGAGCTGATTGCTTTGAGGGGGAGAGGGATGCGAGCCGCAGTGGGCCAGAGAATCTCTGGTTGCAAAGACACTGAGGGAGGAAGAGGGGAGGGGAGGGGAGGGGGGGAAAGATTCCTCAGGGTGCCTAAGACATGAACAGTTGCCTCCACTAACAGGTATACCCACTCGCTTTTACTACGGTTATTCTCCCACTCCTCAAGGTAACATTTGGAAGCTGGATATATACTCTAAAACTGGTTGTCTTCAGGTTCCGGTCTCATTACCAGAAGGGAAGGTGAGTCAGGCGGCAGTCTTCAACCCCCTTCCGCTGGCAGCCATCTACGCCAAGGCGATTTGGTCCGTATTGACTCCAGCGGGAAGAAACGAGCAGCAAAAACGGTGTACTTAATGAACCGTTCCCCCGAAAGCAAGCTCTTCCTGATAATTCAGAGAGATTCAGGAGGGTAGCTGTGTTGGTCCGCAGCAGCAGAACAAAGTTTGAGTCTGGTG
>NW_015178854.1:0-9095 GCF_001447785.1 Gekko japonicus
GTAATTTGCCATATTTCACTAAAAAAAACAAACCCCGAAGTAGACTGCAAGTGTCCCCCCACCCAGTGCTGGTAAGTTTTCTAAGGGTCAGCACAGGAGTGGGTACCTGTTCTCTGGTGGCCAGGTCTACCAATATAGTGGAAAGAGGTGGGTAGACATGTTCTCTGGAGACCAGGTCTACCAATGTAGTGGAAAGGGGAGAGTAGACCGGTTCTCTGGAAGCCAGGTCTACCAATATAGTGGAAAAGGGAAGGTAGACCTGTTCTCCAGAGTCCTGGTCTACCCCCATAGAGGACAACATTTTCTGTAATGAAATTTGACTTGATTCTGTTTTCTCTTATAATGTTTAAATTATTCTTAAAATATAGCTTAAATATAGTTTAAAAGAATTCATTCTGAGATTTTTACAAGGTTATGGAAATGATCTAAAAACTAATTAATGCAATAGTCAAATGTAGACTCACTCACAACTTTAAAGCTACTAGCTTTTTTAGCTCATAAAGTAGAATTTTTGCTCGCAACACTGTGGAGCTTAGAGGGAATACTTGAAATGAACAAACGCCTAGCCCATCCAAAAGTCAAATTAGATATTTGCCCATCCTTTAACTCTAAGCATTATTTAGGCTGTGAAACAACATGGAACAATATGCTGGATTTCATACTCCCCAACATTTTATGGGGTGAATTTCCTGTCTCATCTGTAACCCTCTTAGACATATTTCAAATATCAATACATGAGTTCCCCTATTCTACCATTATGCATTGATGGAGGTTTTTTAAGCCCTCTAAACAAAAACAGTAAACTATGTTTATTATCTGGATAGAATGGGGATTAAAAAGGAAACTGTATATTGGCATTCATATTTAGACAACTCCCCCAAAAAATAGGCAACAACTTAATTTGAATGCAAAGAAGATGCTGAACCAAGGATACACAGTTAAATAACACAACCGTTGTCTTAAGTTATAATCCTTCCAGGGCTCTTTTTGTAGCAGGAACCCCTAATGTAGCCAATCCTCCAAGAGCTTACAGAGCTCTTCTTACAAAGGCTACTGTAAGCTCTTGTAGGATTGGCTACATTAGGGATGTGTCGCTTAATATGCAAAGGAGTTCCTGCTACAAAAAGAGCCCTGAAAATGACGCTCACTAGCAGCAACATGTGAAATAGGAGGCTGTACACTTTCATGGAGGGTAAGTCTTTCAATAGTTGTATCACTCCTTGTCAGGAACTTTAGGCAGGTGATCCACACACCCAGGCTTCTTCAGAAGTGTTTATTATGGTCACGCAGAACTAAAGTACATGTAAACAGCTTGTGTTAAGAATGCCCTATAATGAGATGGCTACTAACTTATAGCATATTCAAACTACCCCCCCACCTGCAAAGCCAATGAAGTTTTCTCGCACGCATGGGCCCTGCCAGCAAAAGCAAGCGTTTTTGCGCCCAAAGCAGTTACAGTTTTCAGGCCTGGGGAATTACAGCAAAGCAAAGCATCTTCAAGGCCAATGTGCAGATACTGGGAGCGTTAGACAGAGAAGCGCTGAGAACGGGAGGGAGATAAAATCCCCCCTCACATTCCAACACCATGACAGGGCTACCTGACACTCCTTGGCAAATAGAAGGGGAAGTCATAGAAGCAGTGACAGAATTCACGTTCCTGGGATCCAAGATCACTGCAGACGGTGACTACAGCCATGAAATTAAAAGACACCTGCTCCTTGGGAGGAAAGCTATGACAAACCTACAGCATAATAAAAAGTAGAGACATCACCCTACCAACAAAAGTCCATATGGTCAAAGCAATGGTATTTCCAGTAGTAATGTATAGTTGCAAGAGTTGGACCATAAGGAAGGCCGAGCGCCGAAGAATAGATGCTTTCAAATTATGGTGCTGGAGAAGACTCTTGAGAGTCCCCTGGACTGTAAGGAGATCAAATCAGTCAATCCTAAAGGAAATCAACCCTGACTGTTCCCTGGAAGGCCAAATACTGAAGCTGAAGCTCAAACACTTTGGCCACCAAATTAGAAGGGAGCACTCACTGGAGAAGACCCTGATGCTGGGAATGACTGAAGGTAAAAGAAGAAGGGGACGGCAAAGGATGAGATGGTTAGACAGTGTTATCAATGCAACGAACATGAAATTGAGCAAACTCTGGAGGGCAGTGCAAGATAGGAGGGCCTAGCGAGATATGATTCATGGGGTCACGAAGAGTGGGACTCGACTGTGCGAATGAACAACAACAAATCAGTCAAGTTGACTAACTGGAACATCCGTCCTCAGAAATGGTGTGCTGCTAAACACAAGTTCTATCTATCTCGCATATGCTTATCCCACCCTCCTTTCAAGGAGCTCAGAATGAATTATGTGGTTATCTCTTCACCATTTAGCCTATCAACATCTCTATGAAGAAAATTAAGCTGAAAGAGAGTGTAAAGCCAAGGGTGTAGCTGTCAGGTTCTCTCTCTACAAATCCCTCTCTATATGCACTTTCTTTAGTGAATGTTTTATTTAGAGATATGAGATGCTGTGGGTTCAAACGCTTCATTAGGACTGATTTGCAAGGTGGGAAACACAAGGTATAGTTACAACCCCAAATTCCATACATTCAACATCAGCATTACTACAGTGGTCCTGAAAGATATACAACCACTATCTAGCCAGACACAGACTCTTCTCCAAGGACATTTCTCATGAGAACAATGTCTATGGGGCCTCTTGGAAGATTACTAAGTGGCCTCCCTACTCCCTACTCACATACACTCCCCCTTCAGGAATGCAATGGCAGGCGAGGGCAATGATAAGAAACTGCAAGCAGGCAGAAGCAGGTAAATCATGGGGAAAGGTTACAGGAAAAAGTTACAGGTGATAGGTCATTCAGGTCTTAAGCATCAGGTGCCAACTATGTACTCATTATCGACAGCCCGAGTCTGACAGTAGCTCTGCTTAAGACTACACTGCAAAATAAAGTCTTGAGATTGGCAACAGTTAATAAGAACATAAGAGAATCCGATGTTACATCAGGCCAATGGCCCATCCAGTCTAACACTCTGTCACAAAGTGGCCAAAAATACCAGGTACCATTAGGAGGTCCACCAGTGGTACCTGGGAGCACTAGAAGCCCTCCCACTGTTGACCCCCCCAGCACCAAGAATACGGAGCATCACTTGTCCTAGACCGAGAGTTCCTATCTATACACTGTGGCTAACAGCCACTGATAGACCTCTGCTCCATATGTTTATCCAATTCCCCACTGAAGCCATCCATGCTTGTAGCCGCTGCCACCTCCTGTGGCAGTGAATTCCATGTGTTAATCACTCTTTGGGTGAAGTACTTCCTTTTATCCATTCTAACCTGACGGCTCAGCAATTTCATTGAGTGCCCATGAGTTCTTGTATTGTGAGAAAGGAAGAAAAGTACTTCTTTCTCAACCTGCTCTATCCCATGCATAATCTTGTAAACCTCGATCATGTCACCCTTCAGTTGTCATTTCTCCAGGCTAAAGAGTTCCAAGCGCTTTAACCTTTCTTCAGAGGGAAAGCATTCTAACCCTTTTATCATTCTGGTTGCCCTTTTTTGCACTTTTTCCAATGCTATAATATCCTTTTTGAGGTGTGGTGACCAGAATTGCACACAGTATTCCAAATGAGGTTGCACCATCGATTTATACAGGAGTATTATGATACTGGCTGATTTGTTTTCAGCTCCCTTCCTAATAATCCCCAGCATAGCATTGGCCTTTTTTTATTGCAGTCGCACACTGTCTTGACATTTCCAGTGAGTTATCTACTATAACTCCAAAATCTCTCTCTTGGTCAGTCTCTGCCAGTTCGGACCCCATCAACGTGTATTTATAGTTAGGATTTTTGGCCCCAATGTGCATCACTTTGCACTTGGCCACATTAAACCCCATTTGCCATGTTGACAGTTCTAGAAGCTTCTGCTGGTTATAAGGGATATTACTTATTTTTCCTCCATGTTTTTGAAGCAGCAGCTGAAAATATGGTAGCCACATCACATGCGGAAGGCTAACTGTGGCATTACTGTAAGGTCTGGATAGGGGAAAGAGAAAAGACAAGGTGTGACATCTCAATTCTAAGCAGACAGAGGTGTTGATCAACTGGTGATCCCTTCAAGAGCTCCTGTTGGCCACGTTCCTGTCCTGTTGGCCATGTTCCTAATCAGAACTTATGTTAAATGACACACTGCTTCTGAAGATGGATGTTCCATTTAGTCATCCTGACTGATACAACCATTGAAAGAGTACTCCAATTCTGAACAATCCATCTTCCAATACCACCTATATGTTCAACATAAAAAAAATCTCTGCATATGAAATCTACAGAATTTTTTTGAACTTTAGGCCTTCTGGCAGGGTCCATCTATAAGGGATCTCATTTTTTATGAGTACTTCTGTGAGGTTTAAGTATTTCCTTCTTTTTTCCCTGACTCTCTAAGGGATTTCCTTTAAGATCTTGATTTCTGTGTTGTCTATCTTCAATGGATTTTTGTTTGCTGCCTTTAAAATTTCATCTCTCAGGATCCTTTTGTGGAACCTTACATGGACCATGCAAAGCTGGCCATGATAAAGGACAAAAACGGTAGGGACCTAACAGAAGCAGAAGAGATTAGGAAAAGATGGCAAGAATACACAGAAGAACTATACAAGAAAGACCTCGATGTCCTTGACAACCACGACGGTATAATCACTGACCTCGAGCCAGACATCCTGGAATGTGAAGTTAAATGGGCCTTAGAAAGCATTGCTAACAACAAAGCTAGTGGAGGTGATGGTATCCCAGCTGAGCTATTCAAAGTCTTAGAAGAGGATGCTGTTAAAGTTCTGCACTCCATTTGCCAGCAAATTTGGAAAACGCAACAGTGGCCACAGGATTGGAAAAGATCAGTATACATTCCAATCCCAAAGAAGGGCAATGCCAAGGAATGTTCAAACTATCGCACAATTGCACTCATATCACACGCTAGCAAGGTCATGCTCAAGATCCTACAAGCTAGGCTTCAACAGTACGTGGATAGAGAACTACCAGAAGTACAAGCTGGGTTTCGAAGAGGTAGAGGAACGAGAGATCATATTGCCAACATTCGCTGGATTATGGAGAAAGCAAGAGAGTACCAGAAAAATATCTACTTCTGCTTCATTGACTATGCTAAAGCCTTTGACTGTGTGGATCACAACAAACTATGGCAGGTCCTTAAAGAGATGGGAGTACCAGACCACCTCACATGTCTCTTGAGAAACCTGTATAAGGGCCAAGAAGCGACAGTTAGAACCGGATATGGAACAACTGATTGGTTCAGCATAGGAAAAGGAGTACGACAAGGATGTATATTGTCGCCTTGCTTATTTAATATATATGCAGAGTACATCATGCGAAATGCTGGCCTGGATGAATCACAAGCGGGAATTAAGATTGCTGGGGAAAAGATCAACAACCTCAGATATGCAGATGATACCACTCTAATGGCTGAAAGTGAAGAGGACCTAAAGAGCCTCTTGCTCAGGGTAAAAGAGGAGAGCGCAAAAGTGGGCTTGAAGCTCAACATCAAAAAAACTAAGATCATGGCATCCGGCCCCATCACTCCTTGGCAAATAGAAGGGGAAGTCGTGGAAGTGGTGACAGACTTCACGTTCCTGGGATCCCAGATCACCGCAGACTGTGACAGCAGCCATGAAATTAAAAGATGCCTGCTCCTTGGGAGGAAAGCGATGGGGAACCTAAACAGCATGATAAAAAGTAGAGACATCACCCTGCCAACAAAAGTCCGCATGGTCAAAGCAATGGTATTCCCAGTAGTCATGTATGGCTGCGAGAGTTGGACTATAAGGAAGGCCGAGCGCCGAAGAATAGATTCTTTTGAACTATGGTGCTGGAGAAGACTCTTGAGAGTCCCCTGGACTGCAAGGAAATCAAATCAGTCAATCCTAAAAGAAATCAACCCTGACTGTTCCCTGGAAGGCCAGATACTGAAGCTGAAGCTCAAATACTTTGGCCACCAAATGAGAAGGGAGCACTCACTGGAGAAGACCCTGATGCTGGGAAAGATTGAAGGTCAAAGAAGACGGGGACGGCAAAGGATGAGATGGTTAGACATAAGAACATAAGAACATAAGAGATGCCAATGTTGGATCAGGCCAAAGGCCCATCCAGTCCAACACTCTGTATCACACAGTGGCCAGAAATACCAGGGGCCATCAGGAGGTCCACCAGTGTGGCCAGGTACAAGGGTATGAAGGAACGCCTCTCCCCTGGTAGACTTGAGAGAGCTGGTGAAGGGGGATGCTCAAATATGGTGGTCTACCATGACGAGAAACTGGGACACATTACAAAAGACGTTAAATAAAGCCGAGGAGGATTACGAACGTTTTGCAGATGGCAAAAGGAGCCCTGAGTGGGACCTGGCTCCCAGTGACTCTGTATCTTAGATCCACTAAGCACATTAAGGGGTTACAGCCCAGACGGAAACTCGGGTGGAAGTATATAGGACCCTTTAAAGTTATACGTGTTATCAATAAGGTGACTGTGGAAGTTGAACTACCTAAATCGCTTTGTTCTTTGCACCCTGTGTTTCGTTTCAGCTTCCTGAAAAGGAATCTTGGACCCTCGCCCTGGACTCCTCGTCCTCCAGCTCCACCACCTCTTCTGATCGATGGGCAACAAGTAGTGGAGACAATTCTCGACTCCAGAATTAGAAGAGGCCAACTATATTATCTAGTCAAATGGAAGGACTTCGGGCCTGAACAGAATGAGTGGGTCCTTTCAAAGCATATTTGGGCATCTGGCATCAGGGTGGGCTGGTTGAATTGGTTGCATTGTCCATCCTTGATTTACACTGCTTGCATTCTGTGTCCTTATCACTGCCCTCGCCTGCCATTGAATTCCTTCCTTGGGTGGGGGGGAGGTAGTTTGTTAGGGAGGCCCCAAGACACCTTTCACATGAGAAATGTCCTTGGAGAAGACTGTGCCTGGCTAGATAGGTGTGTATGGAATTTTTGGGTTTTACCTATATCTTGTCTCTTCCTGTCTTTGCAAATCAGTCCTGACAAAGAGCTTTAACCCACAGCATCTCATATCTCTAAATAACGCATTCACTGCCAAAGTGTGTGTGGAGAGTGATTTGACTGGGAACCTGACACCAACACAACTACCCACCTGATTCTATCTTCATGGAAGGCACCACATTAAGCCACATGGAATGGAACCAGTGTTCCCTCTAAGCTGAGTTGGTGTGAGCTAGCTCACCGTTTTTTAGCCTCTGGCTCATACATTTTTGTCTTAGCCCAGGAAGGATGGCTCCAGAGCAAACTGATTCATGCAGTAGCCAAGTCACTTGCTCACAGCTTTAATGCCAGTAGCTCACAAAGTTGAATTTTGGCTCACAAGACTCTACAACTTAGAGGGAACACTGGATTTCCAGCAACTTTACAAGGTACACAGGTACAGACTTATATTTCCTTTCTTACACTTTCTGTGGCCATACTGACTAACTTTCACAGGCTGAAGAAGTGGGTGGGAGAAGGCAGCAGTGAGACAGGAAACTCATTGTGTCTCATTCATTGCCACAGTTCTTTAAGTGTAAAGGCACTCTCTCTGGGCAACCCTGCAGTTGAGAGAAATGAAAGATCAAAGACCATTAATCAGGAATCAATGCAGAGTTCTGACTTGATTAACTTTACAGAAAGGAAACATTATTTTGGGTCTTCAAGAAAGTCAGCTGACCTCCTTCCGCCAATGCAGCAAAACAAATGTAGGCAGCCAACCTCACTCAGACTACCAACCTCCCCATGAAACTTTCAAATTAATTTTCAACTTTCTTGCATCAAATATAAATGAATTTTCTTTAATTGCCTTATGTGAACACGTTACTGCAGCATATGACTTGCCCAGAACTAATCGTCTGTCAAAAAATACTTTGCAGCCAAGCAGATAGCTTAATTGGATATTCAATTTAGCTGCAGACTTTGTTCTTTCATATCTGACGTTTTGTTCCTTAATATTTGCTTCCTGAGCCCATCATGTCATTGTCTGCATGAATGTTTTATTGCTGTTGGAAGAACAAGCCTGTTTTATTGGTTTCTAGCTGCTTTGCATTTCAGATGTATACTTCTTCCATCTTTCAAACAAGTATGTCAGGCAGAAGAGGAAAACATTAATCTGCCTCTTTTGTTCAACATTTCTGAATATCTATTGAAGGATGTGACATTTGCCCAGCTGATACGTATGTGGATCAATGGGTTTCTCAAAGGTCTATATTTGTTCGTGTTGGAGGACCAATGGGTTTCTCAAAGGTCTATATTTGTTGTTGTTCAGTCGCACAGTCGAGTCCGACTCTTCGCGACCCCATGGACAATCTCCCGCCAGGTAAGGTCTATATACTCGCCCTCAAATACTTTATTGTTTGACCTAGGCTGCAATAGAGGAGCATAACTTAATGTTCATAGCAGAGCAGACTGTCAGGACTCGTAAAGAATCAACGCATTCACTTTCCAAGAAAGGGGTTATTTTATTGACTCCATGAGTTACTGAACAGGGTTTTGTCTGGAATGACATGAGCCCACCGGGCAGGATAGGATAAAGGAAATTCAAACGATAAGCAACCAATGGTTATAATTCCCGCACTCATGCTCTAAGCCATTTTACGCGCCCATTCTCTGGGAGAGCAACGGCACGTAGTTATCTCTACAACCAGTTCACAGAGTTTTTTGGCAATTAAAACAAATCAACAATCTCCCTTCTCAAGCACCTGTGACCTTGGAGCAAAAGCGTTTCACTAACAAGCGAGCTCATCCGTGCGTCTAGGCATGCGCATGAATCTCTAAGCAAACATCAAGCCATTGTAGATAATAGTCACAGGACCGGGGGGGGGGGGGGGGTGTCCGGCCATACAATGATTTCAGCATACATTGAAAGGTACAGAAAAGAAATGGCAGCTTGCTGACACAGACTAGGCTAGATGGTGGCCCAGAAGAGACTCAACCACAATGAAGCAGTCTTTTGGCAGCTCGGATGGCACCGTGTAAAACACATGAGCTCAATGGTCCCTCAAGTTTAGTACTGTCCATTCTGACTGGAAATGG
>NW_015178855.1:0-4825 GCF_001447785.1 Gekko japonicus
TCTCTATCTGATCACTGGTTCCCAGACTTGCATTTCAGAGCTGATGCATTTGTGCGGTGTGTTGTCTGTGCGTGGTTTTCAAATGTGGATTAAAGTGGATTTAAAAGGAAAAAAAAATCTCCCAAGTAAGGAAGAAAGTCCACATTGGCGTTCTCCTGCCCAGCCCAACTCTCTGCTTGCCAAAAGTTGGATAGTATGTGCCTCCCTGTGTGTTTTATACACCTCCTTTCTACACATGAGTTTTTGGGACATCTGAAGTGTTGGGTGCCATGGTGGCTGTCGAGTTTGTGTGTGGCTGGACTCACAGTGACTGATACTGATGGTAGAGAGGTGGGGAAAGGCTCAGTAAGAGAGAGCACCTGCTTCTGGTCTTCTGGAGGTAGAGCCCTGTGGCCTTTGTGTCTCTGAAAATTGCATCTGCTGGTTTTCTTGCGTTTAGGTTGGGTTTAAAGACATCAGGCAGCTACAGGTTATCAGTCTGGAGTGGATTTCTAGTGGTGTCTTAATCTGGAAGAGACGTGAAGAGCACTGTGTTGTTTCATGTTTCTATATGAACCTTTTTTCTAGGAACATGGGGCAGCATCAGTGGGGGGTCATCCCATTTGATCCATTTAATGAAGTATGTGGCTGTACTCTGTAGGAGGATTAAATGGGATCTTGTTCTGCTGTGAGGTAGGCTAAATGAAAAGATGTCGGCTGGACCAACTAACTTTTGTGGTTGAACTGGGATTTAAAGTTTGTCTCTGGTCCGAATCTAACATTTTGTCCATGATCCTGCACTAGCCCTCTGGTAGGTTTTGGTATACATTTACTTCTTACCCATCTGACTTTGTAGGTGTGTCTGTGTGGGTCAGCAATATCATGTGTCAGCATCCTGGCGCTGATCTCTTCCAACTGAGACTGCTGCCTGATGCTTTTACTTGTGACTAAGCTTCCTGAACTTACTCAGGTTTGGTTTGGATTTAGTGTTTTTGGTTGCCACATTTGGGGCAGGGGAAGTATCTTCCTGGGATGCCTTCCTGATGTGTTGCAATCTGTGCACCTCTGAGTTGGCTGGAAGTTTTCTTCCTGTTGTTTTGAGAAACTGCATTGCATGCTTGCTGTCTGACGAAACGTTAAAAAACACGACTAGATATGGAATCCTGTGTGTGTTTGGGTTGCTTCGGCATAGCAGATCGGAGTTTCCTAGAAGTGGGTTTGGGAGTGTATCATGCAACGGACTTGGCCCCGACTGTTGCTGGCGTTCGGAAAGGCTCCATGTTCCAGCTCTGGGATTAACAGCCAGCGAAGCAGCTGCTGGGATCTCATTTACTTTTCAGCACGCCTTTAATGAGCCCCGGGAGAAGATCTCCTGATTTCCCCCCTGACCTGCCTGCGATCTGTTCTTTTTCAGACTTTCTCTGGTGAGCCTGCTGTCCTGCTGCTGAACTAACCACCCGCTTGGAGCTTACGCACATCTGCAAGCTTCTCCCAAGTAGAAAGGAAAAGGCCAGAAGGATGTCTGACGAGAGGCTTTTGAGCATGGATGAGGGAGCCCTCCGGAAACTGGTGAGTTTGTCCTGAGATACCGTCCTGTGGAATTACGAGCGTGTTAACCGCAGAGAAATGTGGAACTTCTGGCTATTGCTGCCTGTGTCTGGCTTAAGATCTAAGATACAAGAGAAGGCCATCCAGGCTGCCTTGGGTGTTTCTCTTCCTTCTCAACTGTTAGCTGCTGGAAGTTCTGGGAGCAAGAACCCCCAGAAGTTGTGTTGGGGTAAGGAATGCCTCTGGCTTGCAATGGGAAAAGCTCTCAAGCCATAGAGGGCCTGTAGAGCCAGGGATTCCTAGCCTCTTCCCTACATTTTCAGCTTGGATATGCCTTTCTAAAGCAAGTTTTTGTTTCTGGCTTCCAGTATCCAGGCCAGTGAATGGAAAGGCCTGGGAAAGACTGACAAGCACAGAGAGGTGTTTTTTTTTAAAGCTTTCTCAAAATGTATTTTTTTCCAGCAAAATTATTCAATCACTTTAAACCTATTAGACACAGTTTAAGCTTCTCAGAAGGGACTTGCAATGCTTTCTCACACTCCAGCTGTTTACAGGTCTGTCCAGCTTGTCTGTAATATCCACTTGTCTGTGAAGACAGGCTCTTGCTTTATGGTTTTCTTGAAAATGTCCTAGATGTTGGCTTTCATCACATCAGGAGCTGGTAACCTGCCATCCAAGCAGAGCATCACCAAGCCTCCTCCTTCCTGGCAGGTGCAGAAGTGCAGGGCTGCTCTGCTTGCTTACAGCAGTTAGAACTGCCAAATGGAATGTCTTCAGAGAGTACCTGTTCCGCAGGCAGCTGCAGAAACTGGTCCGTTAAGGGCAATGCCACGCTTCAAGTGCATAGCAGTTTTATGCGTGGTTAAACTTTAGTGATCCCCCCCCCCTCGAAGCATCCTAGGAACTTCAGGTTCTAAAAAGGAAATCTCAGTTAGAAATCCTTAGCTGTCCTTGCGAACCGTGGTACCCTAAGGAGAGGGGGTGGCTGCTTAGCCAGTTTATAGATTCCTTCCACATATTATGCAGAATCAGGTGGTGCAGTGAGGTGGCAAAATCTGAGTGCACCCTGTTTCTGGTTCATCCCAGCTGCAGTGGGTCACTTAAAAAAGTTAATCTGCCTATACATTTTTATCCTGGTCCTTCCTCCAAGTAGTTCATGGCAATGTACAAGATTCTCCGTGCCCTATTGTGTCTTCACAGCAACCCTGTGAGGTGTGTTATGCTGAGAGTGGTGACCAGTCCAAGGTCACCCACTGAGTGTGATGGATGAGTAGGAACTGGAGCCCTGACCTCTCAATTGCTAGGCTGGTGATTTAACTACTATACCACCTGGTTTCTCTATGTGGGGGGGAGGGAAACCCTCCCTGTATTAGAAAAGGAGTGCTTCAGGAAAAAAAGATTTGGCACAGGTCTTTGCCTGATGTACTGCTTTACTGCACACAGAGAGATTTCTTATTCTTGTCATTAGAAAGTGCATCTACAGGTTGAGGCACTGCAGGCTAAGATTCTGCCATCTATCATAATGTGTACAGTGGCTTTGTATGACACAGAAGATTATGGGCGAAGTCTGATGGCATGTGTCTGTGCCCTGAGTCCTGCCACAGAAGTGTGTCCTGTATTTTGGTGACTCAGTTTGGTTTAGCAGACAAGCTGGGAGTATATTACTCCTGTACATCCTTGCTGTTTCCAGATGGCTTCCCATTTGTAAACTACAGTTGGAATCAGGCCCTTGCTTTGTATGAATGTCTGTGTCTTCCAGGGGGCATTGCAAACATTTCTTCTGGAATTTTGTGTGGAATTTTGCTGCTGCAACCTCTGTGCCTATATATCGTTTCTGTTTACATCCTCTCTAGATGAAGACACTAGTATGTTTAGAGCTAAATGAGAGACTGTTCTTCATGTTGAGTGGAAGCCTTTGTTATGTGTATCAGAAGTCCCTGCATGTGTAGAGGCCTCTCTCTATTCTGTGCATGCATCAGGGTTTTTTTTTAAACCCCACTGATTTACACAAACAGAATGAACTAACTGAGCCCATTTCCTATATAGGCCTCACCCTGCGTAATTCTACATCCATGAATCAAGTTTTGTACTATCCCCTCTTTTTCTTGTCTCTTTGGTGTCAGAATTAAGGTTGCAGAGACAGGGGCCTGTTGTCTCTGCTTGAGCTACAGTGTACAGTGCTGAGTTCACAGATTTGTGCCATAAAAGTGGAAATAAACAATATGTTTGAAAATGTCTTCGGAATTATTTCTGCAAAACATTTGGAGGAACAGAGAGTAGAGAAGAACAGGGAGATGCTTTTAAACTTTTCTTCAGGAGGAACAGAAGCTCTGCTTTTTCCAGCACAGGAGAGACTTTCAGAGCACCAAGTTCAGTGAAAATTGGGCTGTGTACCTCTGTGTATCTAGAATCCTGACCATGATTTTGGTAAGTTAGTTGCCTTTTATGATGCTGGTCAGTGACTTCTAGAACAGACTTATGGTTGTGTGCATCTGACTGTTGTGAAGAGCTCTTGGTGGAAGAACGACAAAAGCCTGCTGCCGGGCCATGAGCAAGTAGTGATGGAGAAATAGGCTTCAGGCCCTAATTTCAGGATCTTACACATTGTAGATCTGTCTCTTACTGCCTCCTGACCTTTTTAGGAGCATGGCTGCATTTGCCCTCAAGTCTGTAGGAAAGCAGCTCATTCTTTCCTGTTAATCTTGTGGATTAACTTTATGTTCCTTGGAAGTCTCTGCACTAACAAGTCCACTAAAACTTGGCCAGTTTGAGACTTCAGATCTGGGAGAGTCTGCTGTTTTCCATTGAGTTGCATTCCTTAATGTCTGCTGCACCAATGAAATACCGGTACTTTGAAAATGAGCTGAAAGGAAGACCAGCTCACCTGCTGCTGGGCACCAGAGCTCTTGGCCGTTGGGAAGGAGCCATGGCTTTGCACAAGAACTCTTTGTGTGGCTTCCCAGATTTATTTTTTTTTGGACCGTTTGGAGAAGTGAAGAATGCCAAAATCTGTTTGCGGTTGCCTTGCCCTGCCTGAAAGAGAAGTGCATCATTCAAACCTGGTGATGATG
Organism: Gekko japonicus; assembly: GCF_001447785.1. NCBI lineage: Eukaryota > Metazoa > Chordata > Lepidosauria > Squamata > Gekkonidae > Gekko > Gekko japonicus. The sequence continues at coordinate 4,599 of NW_015178855.1, forward strand.
GTTGAAACAGCCGGTGCTCCTCCAGGGGAGCTCCAGACCTTCCTGTCTTCCTCTTTGATGAAAATTCATGGAGATCTAAGAAGGATGAGCATGTTGAAGGGTAGATTCAAGTGGGCAGCTGCTTGGCAGCCTGTTGTGTGGCACATGGGAGAGACCGATTGCAGTGGAGGCATGAAGTCCCTGGTTCAGATTTGTTAGGATACTTCCACATGGGCAGTTGTGTTGGT
>NW_015178856.1:0-4729 GCF_001447785.1 Gekko japonicus
CTTGTGCCTCTACATTTATAATCTGACTACTGGCACCACTGGAGGAGGACACCCAATCCCGAGGTGGTGGCGCTGTCAAAGCTGTCGGGGGCCTCATGGAAAAAAATGCCCGCCCGCCTTTGGGACTTGGAGGCAGCCCAGATGGACCCAGGCGGCAGGGTTAGGTTCGCCCCATGGCCGGGGCCTCTCCGGCCGGTCCCTGACTCATGTTCCCTCCTGCCGGCTGCACGGTGTCTTGTGGGCCGCAGCTTATCTCCCTCCCCCCAATCAGCCCCTGCTAGATGCACACTTTGTTGCTCCCCCCACCCCATTCTCTCCTTCCACCTGTTTGCAAGTAAACCTTTGTACCGACCAAGTGCGCTGGGCTGACTTTCCAAAACCCTTGCTCAGGCTCCTCATGCTATTGGGAGCCGCTGCGAAGAACACCCTCCACACACCACCTTCGCCTTGCCCCTTCCCCTCCCGTCAGCCCCTGCCGCAGCAGCCGTGGCCACCACCGGAGAGTTGGGATTAAGATGGGGAAAGGAAGGGAGGAGGGGAGAAAAAGATTTGCAAATGCAAAAGAAGCAGCTGAGGGCACAGCAGCCACAGCAGCTGCTGCCGCTGCCCAAAACAGAAGCCCTGGCAGACTGGAGTGAGGGGGGGTGCTGGGGTGGAGTGGGTTGGCTGGGTGAAAAGTACTGAGACTTACTAGTGATTTCAGCTCTCATATTTCAGCTCAGAACAAGATGAGAGTAACCAGCTCGCAGGCTGGTTTATATGTGCAACAACCCCACACCCAAAACACACCCACACACAAGTTATTGGCTATTTACAGTGGCTGAGAGTTCCATAGGCTTTCGGCTGGAGCCTAGCCTGCCGATAGGTGCCGGCTAGGATCCGCTTGTCCCACTGTTACTGAGAGCGAAGCTCGGTCGCTTTGCATGACTGCGTGGTGAAATGGCCACACACGCAGTCTGAGATGGATTCATTACACCACTCCCCCCTTGGTCCAAAAGATACCCACACACAAAGTCCTGCAAATAGGAGGGGGCTTTACGGGTTCTTGTAGAGCGGCGAGGTGCAAGAACCGGGGTGGAAGGTGACACCGGAGCGCTAGGCTGAGAGATGGGCGGTGTTGGCGGTTGAGGTGCTGGTAGCGCTGTTTCTCGGGGCCCAGTCATGTGGTCTGCTGGAGCTTCGACGGGAGCCTCGTTTTGCTGGGCCAGGTCGTCTGGTAGCTGAGGTGGAGTGGGGGTCTCTGGGGTGTCTGGGTCCTCAAAGTCGTTGGGGTCGTGTGGCAGTACCTGTCACGGCAACTGATCGATGTGGCGGTGAAGTATCTGGCCATCCTCGCTGGAGACCTCGTATGACCTGGGTCCCCAGACTCTCACCACCTGGGCCGGAATCCATGGTGGGCCTTGCGCATAGTTCCGGGCGTAGACCGGGTCCTCGGGGAAAAAAACCCTCTGGCCACCTCGGGTGACTCCATGGCCGGTTCCTCTTCCGGTGCTCAATCAGGATGAAGGCGGTCCAGCCGGGTCGTCAGGCGCCATCTTAACAGGAGCTCAGCTGGGCTGCATCCCATCGCGGTGTGGGGCATCATTCTCTGGCCAAAGAGGAATGCGGCCAGCTTGTAGGCCTAGTCCTTGCTGTCCAAGTGGTGGAGCGCTTCCTTGGTTGTCCGAACCATACATTCATCTTGGCCGTTGGTCGCTGGGTGGAACGGAGCCAATCTGATGTGGCAAATTCTGTAGTAACGAGTGAAGTCCTGGAATTCGCTAGAAGTGAAGGCTGTGCCATTGTCAATGACCAGGGTGTCAGGAATTCCCTGGGCACTGAAGATGTGCCACATGGAAATGGACGGTACCGGAACAACCTCGAGCCATTTGCTGTACGCGTCCACGAGTATAAAAAATAGTTGACCCTGATATGGCCCCGCGAAGTCCAAGTGGAGCCGAGACTAGGGCTTGTGCAAGGACTCCCAGGCTCTAGCGGGAGCCCGGGGGGGGGGCTCGGTCCGGGATTCTTGGCAGGGATGACACCTCTTGACCTGGTCCTCAATGTCCCAATCCAGCCCTGGCCACCAGACATAACTTCTGGCCATAGCTTTCTTCCGGACCACCCCGGGATGTGTCTCGTGGAGCGCTGTGAGGACTCGTTCCCGTAAAGGGGCTAGGATCACCACTCTGCTGCCCCACATCACGCAGCCTTTGTGGACCAACAGCTCATCCTTGTGGGATGCAAAGGCCGTGAAGTCCGGCCCCCCTGGGGCCATAGGCCACCCCCTTCTCGCCCAGTCCAAGACAGGCAAAGGATCGGGTATTTGGCTGTGCGGCACGCCACTTCCCGAACATGCACCAGTTGATCGGGAAGAGCTTCCAGAAGCGTGACCTGATGAACGGGTGCCGGGTCCGGATCTATAGATGGCAGCGGGAGATGGCTCAATGTGTCAGCATGTCCCATCGGTTTACCGGGCCAATGGACAAGCGCATACGAGTATCCTGCCAAAAAAACAGACCACCGGAGCACACAGGGAGACGTCATCTGTGGGGTTTGGCGGTCAGGGGCCAGGAGGCCGAGGAGCAGTTTGTGGTCCATCAGAATCGTGAATGGCTGACCCTACAAATAATGGTGAATTTTTTTCACCCCCGCTACAATAGCCAGCACCTCCTTGTCAATCTGTGCATAGTTATGTTCTGCAGATGACAGGGTGCGAGAATAATAAGCAACTGGAACCTCCCGGCCATCCGGCAACTAGTGACCCAAGACCGCCCTGACCCCATACGAAGAGGCATCACAGGCCAGGACCATGGGAAGGTCCTCATTAAAATGGGAGAAGACCGAGTTGGAGACAAGAAGGTCCTTTATAGCCTGGAAGGCAGCGGCTTGCTCCAGGCCCCAGAACCATGAAGTGTTTTTATCCAGCAGGCGGTGCAGAGGTTCTGCCACAGCGGCCTTCAGAGGGAGAAAAGAGTGATAAAAGTTTAACAGGCCTAGGAAAGCCTGTAATTCCGTTTTGGACGTAGGTGGGGGAGCCTGTGAGATAGCCGTTGTTTTCTCTTTCGTAGGGTGGATACCCTGGGCGTCTATGGCAAACCCCAAGAACTCCACCTTGGGAACCCCGAGGAAGCATTTCACCCGCTTGACCTTCAGCCCAGCTGTGTCGAAACGCTCAGTCGGTCAGCGAAGGTTGAGGTATCTGAGGCCGCGATGAGCACGTCATCTAGCTGCACTCCTGGAATACCTTTTAGCAAATTGTCCATGAAAGATTCCTGGTGTGACCGATACCCCAAACTGGAGCCTATGTACTTTGAAAGCCCCGTCACGTGTTGCTATCGTTTGGGCTTCTGCCATGGCAGCATCCACCAACAGTTGCTGGTAGGCCTGGGCCAAGTCCAGTTTGCTGAAAATCCTCGCCCCCACCAGTGCGGCTAACATGTGGCTGACCACCGGTACCGGATACGCGTGGTCTTGGACGGCTTTGTTCAATGTGCACTTACAGTCCGCACAAATCCGCACATCACCATTTGGCTTGACCAGGGTGACTATCGGGGTCTCCCACCGTGTGGAAGCGACAGGCTATAACACCCCCTGGGCAACCAAGCGATCAAGCTCCGCCTCGATCTTTGGCCTCATGGCAATGGGGGGGGTGTCTGGCCTTAACCTGGATGGGGCGGATAGCCGGGTCAAGGTCTAGGGAAATGGGGGCTCCTGGGTAGCGGCTGAGTGTGCCATCGAAAACCCTGGGGAACTCATTGCACACAGCCACAAAGTCCTCAGCACGGAGCTGATCCATCCCCACAATTGTCAATCCCAGGGGCCCAAACCAAGAAAATCCCAGCAGACTGGAGAGCCTCCCCACCATCACCAGCAAGTCCAATTGTCCACGGAACTCCTGAAACTGCACCGTAAACTTGCCTCAGCCCTGAACCGCCACAGGGTTCTTGTTAAAGTCCCGTAACTTAAACCCCTGTGGCTTATGCAGAGGGGGTCCCCCCGTGGGCAGAGCGAGTGCAGCGTTTCCTCTGAAATTATGGAATAGGTAGAGCCAGTGTCTATTTCCATGCTGCAGGGGGACCCCTTTATCAGCACCGTCACATGCACCTTATTTGGGCCATTGGGGGGCAAGTTATATACCTGGTGCTGCTGGTGGTGGGCAGAGAGGGTATGGAGGTCGGTGGGTAGATCTGCTGCTGTCTGGTGGGCCGAAGTCTTCTGAGGCTGTCGTCAGGAATGGCAAATCCAGGCCAGATGGCCTGGCTTGTTGCAGGAGTGGCAGACGGCGTCCCTGAAGCAGCAAACCCGGCAGTCATGCGCTTCCCCACAGCGAGCGCATTGGGATGATGCAGAGGGGGCTTTGGCCGATGGTGCTCCCCCGGGGCGATGTTGCTGGGAGGAACGGCGGTGGACCTGGAGCACTTCCTCGTTCTCAGAGTCATCCGACTCGAGTGTTGCTTGCGTGCGATGGACCACCCGCACGCGGCGGTCTTGGTGCGCCTTCTCCCTGAGCACCTTGTCTAGGTCCAGGTCATCCTGGCTAACCAGTTTCCTTTGGAGTTTGGGTTCCCAGAGACTCAAAAGGAACTGGTTTAGCAAGGTGTCCGTCAGGTGGGGAAAGGAACACCTGGTGGCTGCCCGCCGGCCAAGAACTCAGAGGCCGGCTCGTCTGGCCCCTGGACCTGCACAAAAAAGTCCATGCGCTCAGCAAACTTTGTAGATTTTGGTGAAAGGTGGTTGGTCAGTGCTT
>NW_015178857.1:0-4849 GCF_001447785.1 Gekko japonicus
GGGCGGTACCACTGCAGTCATGAAACAGCACTATGGAAAAGGAAAGGAAAGGCTCTAACCAGTTAAACTGCAAATGAAATGTATTTCTAGATAATAAAGTACCCGTTAAGGTTAGAATGCTAATGACCACAGCAATAAAATGTATATGGCATATTTTATGTACCACTCTTTTTCATCTTCATGCATGGTTTTAGATGAACGCCTTCAGATTAGTGTAAAGATTTTGCCTTCTTTTTTCTGCCTGCGTGACAAACAAATTTGCTGTACTGTTTATAAAGAGATGACTCCGTTCTTTGGTTTTCTGTCCTCTGTTGAGAGCAACATTAAGATCCAATAAAGGGTGTCCTTGTACAGAATCACATTTGGTCAATCAATCAATCAAATAAAAGAGGGGGGGGGATAACACCACTTACTTCACAGGACAATGTCATGATTTACTCCAGGATTAAATATATATGGACATAGGAGAACATCAGGTTTCATAATCTCAACTGTATTGTCTCCTAAAATGTGAGAACCATTCCTGAACACGCAATTCAGCTCATTTGTACTGTTGATTGACACATTGTTTTTTATTATTAGCCCTGGAAAAAAACCAGCATCTCTTGTCCTCTTCTGGTGGTCGAAAACGCACCACAACTGACCATTCTATTGCAAAGTCTGCACTGTCTAAATAAAGCTTCAAAAGCTTTAGAAAGTAGGATGTAAAGCAGTCTTAACATTTCCCAGTGTCAGCATATACACTATTTCTGCCAAAAGGGAAATGATTCCAAAAATGCATTTTCAAAGGCTTTTTGTGTCTTCCCTGGTTCATTACAAGATCTTTTCTGTTGCTTTCAAGCAGAATCAATGCCTGCTAACATCCAGTTCCTCCATTTGTAATGGACACTCCCAATAACATCAATTTGAGATTAACAGTTCTGCACTAAATACACACACAGAATCACAGTTTTATGATCCAATTCATCACAGCACAACCCACCTTCTTTTCTTCTAAGCAACTCTCTCCACATTTAGTTTCACAGGACTGTAGATTATTTAATAAAACAAGCAATACACTTTCTGGGTTCTAGCCAATAGTAAAACACACATCAGTCTTCTCCGAGGTCTATTGTTGAAACACTGATTTTATTTGACAGCAATCATATCTCCTACTTAAGAAAAAGTGCCTCCATTAAAATGTATGCAGTGCATTACAAATTATTTCTACTTTAGGTTCAAACCCACATTCATCATGGTATAACAGTTCTGTGTTAAATATATTGTTGCTAATCATAATTTGCTCAACTGACTTTAAGTGGAATTTCCTAGCTGTTGAATGAAACAGATTTGCAAATAATGAGGCTGTACTCCTCTGCCTGGTAATCTGGAACATAATGTCCATTGGTTTTTAATTTTATTTATGTGTGCTGCAAGTACAGATTTAATGCTCAAATTAAAAACCCTTGAAAATGAAACTCAGCTCTAGTATTTACTATTTTCTAACCTTAGCCCAACCACTGATTTGTAATTCAGATTTCTTGATCGATGTGAGGTGCTTATTTGTAAAGTGCAGAGATGGCTGTGTAAAGGCCCATTCCCCATAATGGCTTTTTGTTAGCTTGTGCTAGGGACAGAGGTGGATAAGCACAGAACTCCTGCAGGCCTAGGAGATATGCCCATGCATAGACTGAACCTATTTGGTTTTTCTCTTATAAAGGCATTCCACTCATTAATAAAACTTGAGCAACATTGGAAACCCCTTTCTAAGCTGTCTGGCTTCTCCAGGGTTAGATTTTCAGTGGGCCCCTTCCCGTATGGAAGTCTTTAGTGGAAGAGGAAGCAAGCTTCGCAGCAAAAATATCTGGTGTACACAGAACTTGTTCCTAGGATCCAAGCTATAGTTTAGAAGTAATTGATAAATTACACATTAACAAGTCACCAGGTAAAAGGGAATTAATCTGACAGACCTTAAAGAACTGTAATGTGAAACTGTTAAACCGATCTGAGGATGAGAGGATCCGGTTCCGGTACGGCATAGTGACGGGTGGCTTTCGGGATGCTCCCGAACCGCCCGATTCCCTTTTGCTCCTTTTGCAGCCCCCCCCCCAGTGTGGGATGGGTCGCAGAGAGGACCAATACAAGAGGCTTTGTTTTGGTCCCCCCAGCACCCGGAACATGCAGGGGGAAAACCATTACCGCCCTGAAGCAGGAGCATTCGCTGGAATGTAGCATGGTCACCATGTCTACAAGCAGCTGCGACCCTCCATTTTAAATCACCTTAGATTATAAAAATATAGCAATACAGCACCACAGAAGAAGAAACTTAAGAAAAGAATTGTGGACTTCTGGTTTTTGGCGGCACAATGGCGGACGTGACCCTGGTGAGCTCTCAGGGTCACGATTCGAACACCAGCAGATAGGAGGGGGTGCAGTTGTCTGTGTTTGGGCTCCTAGCCATGGGGCTTTTGAGGGATTGCCTCTTTTCCAGCTCGATGCTGGGGAATTGAGGCTTCCCTCCACCCTGATGGTCCTATCGCTGTGCGACCGTATGGCTCTAGAGTCACTGACCGGGACAAGCGTGTGAAGATCGGGTGTTTTACACATATTTGAGGTGGGTCCTGGGACCAATTTTATTTATTTTATTTATTTATTTATACAATGATGAACTGTGAGTCGTTATGAAAGCAAAACACTGAGTTTCGGCTAGAAAGACCCTCTGATTTAAGCAAGCAGGGGAGGGAACTCCCAGACGCAATATCCAATAATTTTAAAAAGAGGGCGCCTGACGTAAAAACCATAGAACTGTTTAAGAAGCACACAAGAGTGCAGCAAAGCATTTTGGTGGAAAACAGAGACTTTGGCAAACTTTTCTAAAAGTAAACAATCCTCAAAAATGGCAGGGCGGAGAGGCAAGAAAGAGAAACTATTGCAGCTTAAGCCTCCTTCAGGAAGTAGAAGCCTGAGACCATAAGCTACCAACAAGCTTTCACAGCTATTAGCTGAATCATTGCACCCTCTGCTGGACCAGATGACAAACATCAATCAGCAACTGACTACTTTGAACCAGAACTTTGCTGCACAACAACTGGAATGGAATGAAACTAAGAAATTAACAAAGCAAACAGCAGAAACACTGAAGAAATTTAATGCCAAATCTAAAAGGGTGAAAAAGTGTGTACAGCAGTTGGAAAAGGAAAGAATTACTGACGAATCTCAGCTTTTGCAGTTACAAATAGAAAAGCAAGCTTTATCCTGAGATTCCAAGGCGTTCCTGAGATGAAAAGAGAGAATCTAAAACAAATATTGGGTAATCTACTTGCACCAGTGGCAGATTTGAAAACGGAATATCTTCAAAGCAAAATGTATGTGGTCTACAGATCATATTTGGAATATATTAAGAAAAATAACCTGCCTGGAGAAATAGTGGTTAGATTCTCAAAAAGACATGTGAGGGACCAAATCTTGAAAACAACATCAGAAATATGCTTGAATATCAACGGTAATACCATACAGATACTAAAAGTCATTCCATTTGAAATTAGGAAGAAGAGGAAGAAATTCAAAGACTTGGCATTGTTTCTACAAACAAACAACATACAGTACAAATGGTTGGTTCCAGAAGGCCTACTCTTCATAATAAATGGGGGGAAAAGAATTGACTCTGTTAAGAAAGCAAATGAGTTCTTGAAGCAACAACTGGGAAGGTCCGGTGAAGACAACAAAGATGAAGACCAGGATAAAGAAAGTGGTGAAAACTCTTCTTTAACTACTGAGGAGGACTCTGATTCAGAGTTGGGGGCTGCAGTCCCCAAGAGAGATTATGATTTGAGGAAAAGAAATGCCAAGAAATGAGATGCTGAGGAACTCTGAATTCCACCTTTAAGAAGCTACATTTAAATTTGATATTTTTGTGATTGCCTTAAACAGTAATTGATATCGGGTTTTGGGGAATATTGGCTAGATTTAAACATTCAAGCTCAAGGAATGTATAGAGGCTCTAACCCCAACAACTCAAATTTTAGTAAAGAAAATGACAAATTGACTTATTCAGGGATAGAGACATTAAAGAGGAAGGCACGATGATTACCCTTCAAAAGGAAAAAACTGGAAAGGGAAAAGAAAAAAGCATAGTAAAGTAGTAAAATAGTTCCATTTAAATGGTAATTTAAATTTAATCCTATTGAGGATGACAATGAAAACTTAATATGAACCTGAAACCTATATTCATATCTGAAACAAGAAATTTATAGGTGAATGGAGTAAATAGGAATTTTTAGTATTTTGCTTTGAGAGGATAATGTTGATTCTGAATGCTAATATATTAAACCAACTACTTGAAAATTGTATAAAATTAACATGTACAAGATGTACGCGATTATAGCTTAACGAAGTAGTTATATCTTTAAAAAACATTACTAATTGATGTCTGTACTTAGTTTGGAATTGCTTTGTGGGTTCAATGTATAGAAAATGTAATACCTTTGGATAGGCTGGATTGCTGTTTAAAAGAAAAAAATATTTTCAAGGCAAGGTATTTTGGAAGGTGTTCTTGTTTTTGAGTTATGTTATAGGTGTTTAATATCTTGAAAATCCATGCAGCCCCCCAGGCCCCCGAACACTCTGGGCCACCTGGAGGACTCCCCACCACCGCCCCTTCCCCCACATAGGCAAGCAGACTGCTGATCCGATCTAATTTATTACAGCAAGGGCCAATAAAACAGTACAATTCTGATATAAGAAGGATTAAAACAGTAATAACACAGGAACAGTATAAAAACATTAACAAGAGAAAATTAATAAAATTAGTAAAATAATGCTAATAAGAGAATACTACAATTTACAATTTTTTCAGCTAAAATAAGTTTAC
>NW_015178858.1:0-4514 GCF_001447785.1 Gekko japonicus
TTTCTTGCGGGTCCCCACTTGTGTATTTCTATTTCTGATTTCATTTACATATGCTACTCAGTGTCATAGTGATTCTTTCATATTTACCCAGTTCAAGAATGATTTGATTGATTTAAATAAAAATTTTAAAACATGAACATAAGTGATCTTTGGCTAGGATACAAGGTTTTCATTTGACACCTGGAAATACACAAACGTCTAGCTCGTCTTCCATCAGAGGGCTGTAACCTATAGAGATTAGGTATTGATGAGAGCAGCCATCTCAATATAGCCCTGTGATTTTAGTGATTAGCGCATTGCTTCAGAACAGGCAAAGAGACCCTTCATTTCCATGTGTCTGTTTTAAACGGAATGCTTCCCTTATGGGGCAGAGGGTAATATACCCATTACAAGTGGTTAACCAATCTTTTTCTAAAAAGTTGCATATGCCAGTTCACATTTATTGATGGTTTAATTCTGTGTATATTGGGTATATATCTGTATGGTTTGCATGTATTTTTACATGGGAATCAGCTGTATGTTTTAGGGGGGGGAAGTATATGGTTTATTGGCAGAGTTCAGGAAATAATCCTATCCACACTTCGGAGTTTACTTTCAATGAATTTACTGCAACATGATTTTGCAAAAAAGAGACAATAACTGACCAGACCATTAATGCAACAGAGAGGCCTTCAGAGCACAAGCACTAACACGTACTACCACACAGCGGAAAGAAAAACAACAAGAGGTAGGCTGAACTGCAAGAGAAAACATTCTATACACATGAAACACTAGAGAATGCTCCACAGCTCCCCCTAGGGTACAAGTGGACCAAACTACTCCTTCAGCAACATTTACAGTAATTAATCTCTTAGCAGACTGTCGTTTCTCCAACATGGTTCACCACTGATGAAGACAGCTTGTCAAAATGAGTTTGGTCTTCTATCTTACAACTGAAAATAGATTTTTTTAAATGTGTTATATTATCTTGTTATACTTTACATTTTTAAAGGATATTTGTTCATTTATTCATTTACTTCAGCATTTCTTGGATTCACAATAAATTTGATTTACAATAATTTGATTTTTTCATATATACGTCAACTTTTATTGTTTTTGAAGTTGGTTGTGGGGGAGCAGGCTCCCTTTTTTTGATGCCAAGATCTCAATCCAGATCAGCCCCTATGTATTTGAGAATCTATAAGCTCCAACGAGGAATGTCTAGCACACTTCTACTTGACAGAACCTGGGATGGACCCAGAGACCTCAAACTCTCATATCACCAACCATATTGGTTATCAGGGTCTAACTGATCCATTTTCAACTAATATCCTGACATTCCAAAAGAAATGGGCCATAACTCTCAAAAGGTGTGTCTTTCTGTACGTTAAGTTTGGCAGATGAGTTCTGAAGTAAAAATCTGCTTCAGAAAAATAAAGGTATCTTTTCTAGGGGATTCCTCAGCTCACATCTTCAATGCATTATGGGCTCCAGCAGACCACAGGCTACAACTATCTTCAAAACATTTTTTAAGTTGCCCAGGCTAGCCTGATCTTGTCAGCTCTCGGAAGCTAAGCAAGGCCAGCCCCAGTTGGTTTCTTGGATGGGACACCACCAAGAAAATCTAGGATTGCTATGCAGAGGCAGCCACTGAATATCTCTTCCATTGAAAATTGTATGGGGTCTCCATAAGTTGGCTGTGACTCTATGAAGCCTGCCAACCAATGGGAAGGTTGGAGGGGGGACATGGGGGGCATGCAATACTGCTGATGTTACTACATCACTTCCAGCAGAAACCCAGAAATGACATAGGGTAGCTGTAGGAATTGCTGGAAACTCTGTGGTTTTACCATAGAGTTTCCAGTGATTCCTAGAGCTAGCCTACGTCACTTCCAGATTTTCCCGGAAGTAATGTAGCGATGTTTGTGATGTTGCTGCTTGTTTTTTCTCCCACTACTTTGAGCAGTGGCAGAAACAGAGCACTGCCAGCAGCAGACTTCTCACCACAGTGGGAGGCCTGGAAGCCCTAGCTGCCAGGTTGTTGCCAGATGGCCAATCAAGCCAACAGGTGCCCCACAGTTTCCTAATTTACCCAGAGAAAATTTCCATCCGATTAAAGGGCATCCAGACAAACTGGGGCTGATTTCACACTAGAGCTGCCTCGATGTTGCGCCGCCGTTTGCCCCGACACTATTGGTCCATTTCACACCCAAAGCTGCGGGGCTGCATTTTGACTCACGGCTTTGCCCAATTTCCCCCGCAGTTTCGTGATCCTCTTTTTTGAGGATCACGAAACTGCGGAGGAAATTGGGTGAAGCCGCGGGTCAAATGCAGCCCCGTGGCTTCGGGTGTGAAATTGACCAATAGTATCGGGGCAAACAATGGCGCAACATCGAGGCAGCTCTAGTGCGAAATCAGCCCAGATTAAAACAGGAAACAGTCATGCCCACATTAGGCATTGGATCATCTGGATGCTTCTGATCACTATAGGGGCTTTCCATTGCCCATGCAGGGGGAGAATCCATGTGTGAACACTACCCTGATGAGCTATTAAATTTTTCCCACTCTTCCTCAGAGTAGCTCACATTCTACCCCCTGGCTCCTCCTCCATTTTATCCTCACAACAGTCCCATGAGATAGGCTAGGCTGACTGGCCCAAGGTCACTCAGTGAAGCTCATGGCAAATGAGGATTCAAACCTTGGTCTTCCCAGTTGCACATGAAGCTGCCTTGTATTGAATCAGACCTTTGGTCCATCAAGAGCAGTATTGTCTACTCAGACTGGCTGCGGCTCTACAGGGTCTCAGACTGAAGTCTTTCCCATCACCCACTACCTGATCCCTTCAACTGGAGATGCCAAGGGTTGAGCCTGGGACGTTCTGCATGTCAAGCAGATGCTTTACCACTGAGCTACAGCCCCTCCACACTCAACAGTCTAACCACTACACCACTAACTCCACAGTCTAAGTACTACAATGCACTATCTCTCCTTACTATGATCATTTTTAAAATTGGTGCTTTTGTAACGTACCCTAATGGCAAAATATAGTAATCTGGCTTGATCAATAGACTAAACTATGGTTCCTACATTTCACCAACTCACTTTTTTTGGTTATTTTTTCCCTTCAAAGATGTAAATTAAACTTAAAAAAAAAATCTCTCCCAAGAAAAGTCTGCTTTAAAAAAAAAACCCCAAAACTTTGCTCATGTTGCAAAGCACTATCTGTTAAGTCCTCCAGCTAGGCTAAAAGCCTATCCCACTGCTCCTTGGGATTTCTAGTGAATTAATAATGCCGCTGATGAATATTCAAAAGTAGGCAGCTATTGTGCCTCCAAGCACATAATTAATTATTCATTACACATTTTTATTCACTGAATTAAAAAACACAGGGTGCTCTGGGAAATGAAGTGTACTTCACTGCGGGGGCATGAAATTCTACACTGTCCCTTTAAGGATTATTACTCTGTATTTATGGTTGCCAAGCAACATAAATGCTGGGCAATTAGATCATGGGTTGTCCCTGAAGACTGATGGGATAATAAGCAGTAGTCAAGTATTAAGTTGACCTAGTAAAGGTCCCACATGAATAAACCTGGGGTACAACCACAGCTGGCATCTTTCAAAGGAAACTTTTACATTCATAATACAGTGTAAAAGAGGGGAGGAAAAGGGCTTTTAGACAGGAATTTCACATCTGGGAGAAAACCAGGAGGCTGCGGTTTCTGGGTTGATGTTGCTCACCCACGGTGGAGGAAAGGTTTTGGTCCCCGGCCAGCATTATGGACATCTTGACTTTTAAAACAGACATGAAAGAGGATGGAGCACCCACAATGGTGATGAGTAGTCAGAGAAAGACACCAAAAGGGAATACAGCATCTTAAAGAGCAACGGAATAGAGGTTAAGGCAGAATGATACGTTGCTCTGTGGTCTTTTGGTATTTTTTTAGAATGCAATTAAGTGGAGATACAGCATAAAAGGAGGTGACCATTGCAGGAGGGGAAGGGCAATTTCACCCCTTTCCCATCTCGCTGTTTCCCCACTGACAACTGACCCACCTTCTCTTCCCAACTATTTCCTTCAGTGGGGAAAACTTGTGTCAGCTTGTATCTTTCCCCTATGGCCAAAAGCAGCTTGGGGAAGGGTAATATTCATTGAGCAAATGGGGGGGGGGGAGAGAAAGGATTAAATAGAGCCTCTCCATCCCTTTGCATTATTCTTCTACTTAGCAGCCCCGGAAACTTCATTCTGTAAAAAAGGAGAAAGTATCCATTCAAAGGGTTATGGAACTATACACCAACAGTGTGGTTTAGTAGTTAGAGAGTGAGATTATGACCTGGGAGACTTGGTTTTGAATCCCCACTCTGCCATGGAAACTTGCAGAGTGACCCCAGGACAGTCAGCACATAATCTCAGCGTACCCTGCTTCACGAGGTTGTTCTTACGATGCCACAAATTGTTCAGCGCACCTGCTCAGCAACTGAGTTTACCTTGTTCAACACTCATGGTCAGACTGTGAGCTGATCAGGGATATGTT
>NW_015178859.1:0-4403 GCF_001447785.1 Gekko japonicus
TCTTCCCCTCCTTTCCCAGATATGGACATATATTCACTGAGAAGAGAAATCATACTTCAATGCAATGAAGGGTCAGTCACCATGTTTTATTGTGCCTTGGGTTACATTGGATTTCTTGCCACTGTCTGCTTCATTGTAGCTTTCCTAGCAAGAAAGTTGCCTGACAGTTTCAACGAAGCCAAGTTCATCACCTTCAGCATGCTGGTCTTTTGCAGTGTTTGGCTATCCTTTGTCCCGACCTACTTGAGTACTAAAGGAAAAGACATGGTTGCTGTGGAGATCTTCTCCATTTTAGGTTCCGGTGCTGGCTTACTAGGCTGTATCTTTGTGCCCAAATGCTATGTTATTCTCTTCCATCCTGAATTGAACAGAAGAGAGCAGCTGATAAGGAAAAAGCACTACATTCTTTAATCAGACATCTACTTGTTTTCCAGTTGTATTATTATCAAACTCAAATAGGGAATTGTTATTTTGTGCACATGCGAGTCCATGAACCATTTCCTGACATTTATTAGATAGGTTTATTTTTCAAACAGAAGACTTACACATTTGAATGTTTCATTCTTGTAAGTCTCAACTATAAAATGCATGCTGAGGATTGTATTGTGCATGTGTGAGAGAGGGGTGGGGGACAAGGAGAGAGAGCATTCCTAGAAATGTGAGGGGGGTTTCTCTCATGCATTTCAATCCACAATGTCAGATAAGAAAAAACTGGATAAACACTAGTTGGCAGCTTATTCTTAACATAGTTTAACAGTACAACATAGTGCAGCAGTATTTCATTCATCCTTGTTATCACACATCCTAATGAAAGTGTCCATACACCCCCAGTCTGTCATTATGGCTTACCACTTGTCAATCCTTCATTTAAATAAACAATGTGAAAGTTAAAAACTGATAATAATCTTTACAACTTTGTAAAAAAAAAGTCTTACCATTTGGTTTTATTTCAGTCCACATTATCCTGGCATGTACATTTCATGCAGTCTTTTGGAAGTGTAGTAATCCCGCCTCACTCATTAATTTCATGACTTGTCCATCTGTGATACAAGGAAAGAAATGACTATTGCTCAAGTTGCAAAACTGCCTGCAGGGCAGAAGGAAATGAAATACCATCATCACACCTACTGTAGAGCCACAAACTTGATCTGCAGCACTTTGACTTGGATGGCAGGAAGACCAGGTGATTGGAAGCTTGGCTCACAAATTCTTATGGTTTTTGAAAATGGTATTTTGGGCTGCAATATATCCCAACTAGGGATGTTGTGAATTTTGCCATAAATGTTTTAGATACTAGGGATGAACAGCTGCACACACACAAAAAAAAAACCCCATGTTTTCAGATCCAAATATGAAGGACTCCAAAAATATCTGTATTCCTGGTTTTCCAGGTTTCAGTACTCGTTTGGAATTTGGAACTGGTTTTGTTTGGGATTCCAATATTATTTGGCTCCATTACTTCCTCTGATGAATATTTTTGAAGGGCTGGAGGGGATTTTTGTGACCAAATACCACCAAAAGTGCTGCAGAACTGCTGGTGCCTGTCCTTCAAACAACTGACCTTTCAATTCTATAGGCCCTTAAAAACAGTTATCCCAGCCATCCTCTATCACTTGGGGGGGGGAGGTTCCATTCTTTTTTCCATGTTAAAGAAGAGCCATCAACACAAGATTAAGAAAATAAACTCCTGGCCAAAAGCCTCTCAAACTAGACAGAACCAACAAACCAAAAGAATCAATACAGAACCAGCAGAACCATGAAGCAAGCCTAACACAACCAATGTCAAAGTAGAGAAACCAAGCCAAATGAAGAAGAGATGTAGCAAAAGGAATTGCCCATTGAGAACAATAGGAGATGCTGCCTAGGATGCAGGTTGGATATAATGAGAGCCAGGATTGAAATACATTACAGCACACAAATGTTGCAGTGACAGTGTAGAATGGGTTTACAATTAGGGTCTCTGGGCCCAGATAGACTGCTGTGGAAGTGGAATGACAGTTCCCAAAATGGAATGATGGTTACTGGGAATAGCTTAAGTGCTCTGGGACTGAAATGACAACCCCAGGCCAGAATGACAGCCCCTGGTGGGACTGGAATCAGTGCTCTGGGACTGGAATGACAACCCCCAGAGTGGGATGACAATCCCTGGGCGTTACAGAAGTGTTCAGATTTTCAAATGACAGCTCCCAGAGTATAATGGCTGTCCCTGGAAACAGAGAAACTAATCTGGGACTGGGACTGTAATGGCAACCCCTCATGGAATGATGGTTCCTGGGAGCAACCTAAGTGTTCTGGGAGAAGAATGAGAGTCCCCATGACAGCATGCTGCAACAACCATAGGTTGTGATTGCATGATCTGGACACTATACTTCTGCTGATACAGCCCAAAATTGCTTTTGCCTTTTTAGCTACTGCATCACACTGCTGATTCATTTTCAGTGTATGGTCTACTAAGACTTCTAGATCCTTTTCGCACATACTACTGCCAAGACAAGTCTCCCCCATCCTATAATTATGCATTTGATTTTTCCTACCTAAATGAAGAACTTTACATTTATCCCCATTGAAATTTATTTTATTTTTTAGCCCAGTTTTCCAGCCTGTCAAGATCATCCTGTATCCTGACTCTGTCTTTTACCATACCTATGTGCTATTCCTCTCAATTTAGTATCATCTGCAAATTTAATAAGCATTCCCTCTATTCTTCCATCCAAACCATTTGGTTTGGTGTAGTGGTTAAAAGTTCAAACTCTAATCAGGGAGAACCAGGTTTGATTCCCCAGTCCTCCACTTGGTGATGTGACCTTGGGTCAGTCACAAGTTCTTTCAGAGATGTTCTCTCAAGGGCAGTTCTGAATAGAGCTCTCTCAGCCCCACCTACCACACAGGGTGTCTGTTGTGGGGAGGGGAAGGGAAAGGGATTGCAATTGACTCTGAGATGCCTATGGGGAGTGAAGGGCGGGGTATAAATCCAATCCTCCTCCTCCTTGTCCTCCTCCTCCTCCTCCTTTTTCTTCTTCTTAATATGTTGAACAAAATAGGTCCCAGGACAGATCCTTGAGGCACTCCACTTGTCACTCCTCTCCTAGAGGATGATGAACCGTTAACAAGCACTTTTGGGGTGCGATCTGTCATCCAGTTACAGATCCACCTAACAGTCATAGGATCCAAACCACATTTTACCAATTTGTCAACAAGAATATTATGCAGAACCTTATCCAAAGCCTTACTGAAATCAAGATAAACTATGTCTACAATTTGTCAGAGCCCATGGAGAAATCAGTTCCCAATAACAGTCATTCAGAAGAATTAAAGTTTATTGAGACATTGATAGTGTCAGGCCACTCCTTGTCCTCCGATGAAGGGCCCCCAGTGGCCGTGGCATCGGGGCCTTGGGCTGGGCTACGGCTGGCCGGTCGCACCTGAGAGTGGCAGAATCCAAAAAGGGAGGGGATTGAGAGGCCTCAGACCGACAGGGGACAGGGTTAAGCTCACCCAGATTGTCCCTCTGTCAATACAGGGAGAACGTCTGCTGGGCTCCCTTCTCTCTTTCTCCATCCTTGCTCTATCTCTGTTCCTTCCATTCTCCTCCGTACTTCTCCTCCCCGGCCCCTCTTGTTTCCCTCTCTTTTATCCTTCTCCCCCCCACTCCTGGGACTGTCCCCCTGCTCCCCGGCCCGGACCACACCCTTCTTCATAACCGGAGACGCCGGTAGGGCGTTTCTGGAGAAGCTGTGTTGTCGCCGGCGGTGGCTCTTCTGGCCCTGGGGCCACACCAGCGCTGTCTGACATCCTCGTCTCGTGCTGGGCACCCATTCCTGGCCGGTCAGGCTCCATGCCGCTGCTTCACCCCTCTTCTTGCCGGCTGTTTTGGGGGCCCCGCTCTCACTCCCGTGCCCGGCCGGTCTGGCACTTAGACAGGGGATTCGCCTCCCCTTTGTTCCATGCAGGACCATCGTGCACCATTTCCCGTGGTGAGGTGAGTTGTGGGGGACTCGCTGGGTCTGTTGAGGCTCCCGGCGAGTGGTCTTCCTGGCCCATGACCCCCTGAGCGGGACAGATAGGATCCACACTTTTTACAATTCTTTGTTAGAACTGAGGCCAAGCACATGAAGCAAGCAATTATACCTAAATCAAACAGGACATTAATGGCCCTGGGCCAATCACACCGAAGCAAAAGCCCACCCAAATGACAGCATATAATTCCCAAGTGAAAGAGGATACCAGGGAAAGTTAGGTCTCAAGGTTACATGGCTGAGTCAAGACAGATAACAGCATAGTGGCAAGAAACAAAAGTATACATTCTTGTTCTCACCCCCCATGTCTCCATGGCAACCAAGCCCAAGTAGGGGCCAGGTTGACATTTCCCCTGAGCCAGCAAGATAGTAACTTTCTCAAAAAAA